>NW_020191887.1:0-9726 GCF_002263795.3 Bos taurus | reverse complement strand
GAGAGAGATATAAAAAAGAGCTGAGTAGGACGAATCAAACAGTCAGCAGGAATAATCATGGAACTCAGCTGTGAGGAATCATGCTGCTCAGCTGGCAATAATAGCAGCTGAGCAGGCAGGAATTACGCAGCACGCTGGCAATGTCAGAGATGACAGGCAGGAATCGTGCAGCTCAGCTGGCAATTGTCAAGCAGATGAGCAGACAGTAATCACGCAGCTCAGCAGGCCCTTATCACGTGACTGAGCATTGCCACTGATCACGTGGCTGAACATGCACTGTTCATTGTGGCTGATCACACACCTGTCACGTGACATATCATGCACTGATCACGTGGCACTCATGCACTGATCACGTGGCTGATCATACTCTGCTCACGTAACTGATCATGCACACATCACGTGGCTATCATGCACTGCCCACGTGGCTCGTCATGGAATGATCACGTAGCTACCATATACTGGTCATGTGACTGATCATGCACAGATCACGTCAATGATCATGCACTGTTCAAGTGGACTGATCATGTACTGATCACGTGACTGATCATGCACTGATCACGTGGCTATCATGCACTGCTCACGTGGCTGATCATGCAAGGATCACGTAGCAAACCATGTACTGGTCACGTGACTGATCATGCACTGATCACGTAATTGATCCTGCACTGATCACGTGGCTCATCATGCACTGATCACGTGGCTGATCACACATGTATCACGTGACTGGTCATGCACTGATCATGTGGCTTTCATGCACTGATCACGTGGCTATCATGCACTGATCATGTAGCTATCATGCACTGATCACGTGGCTGATCACGCAATGATCAGGTAGCTACCATGTACTGGTCATGTGACTGATCACGCACTGATCACGTAATTGATCCTGCACTGATCACATGGCTCATCACGCACTGATACCGTGGCTGATCACACACGTATCACGTGACTGATCATGTACAGATCACGTAAATAATCATGAAGTGATCACGTGGCTATCCTGCACTGATCACGTGGATAACATGCACTGATCACGTGGCTGATCACAAACGTATCACGTGGCTATCATGCACTGATCACGTGGCTATCATGCACTGATCACGTGGCTGATCATGCAATGATCACGTAGCTACCATGCACTGGTGACGTGACTGATCATGCACTGATCAGGTGATTGATCATGCACTGATCACGTGACTGATCATGCACAGATCACGTGACTGATCACACACGTATCACGTGACTGATCATGCACTGATCACGTGGCTATCATGCACTGCTCACGTGGCTGATCATGCAATGATCACGCAGCTACCATGTACTGGTCACATGACTGATCATGCACTGATCACATAATTGATCAAGCACTGATCACCTGGCTTATCATGCATTGATTATGTGACTGATCATGTGCTGATCATGTTTGGTGTCACACACTGATCATGTGCATCTACAGGCAATGAACAAAGAGCTGAGTAGGCAGGAATCAGTCAGCAGGCTATAATCATGGAACTCACCTCTGAGAAATCATGCTGCTCAGCTGGCAATAATCAAGTAGATGAGCAGGCAGGAATTACGCAGCACAGGTGGCAATGGTCAAGGAGATGACAGGCAGGAATCGTGCAGCTCAGCTGGCAATTGTCAAGCAGATGAGCAGACAGGAATCACGCAGCTCAGCAGGCCCTGATCACGTGACTGAGCATGCACTGTTCACGTGGCTGATCACACACCTATCACGTGACTGATCATGCACTGATCATGTGACTGATCATGCACTGATCACGTGGCTATCATGCACTGATCACCTGGCTGGACATACACTGATCACGTGCCTGGTCATGCACTGATCACGTGGCTATCATGCACTGCTCACGTGGCTGATCATGCGATGATCACGCAGCTACCATGTACTGGTCACATGACTGATCATGCACTGATCACGTGACTGATCATGCAGTGATCACGTGGCTATCATGCACTACTCACGTGGCTGATCATGCAATGATCATGTAGCTACCATGTACAGGTCACGTGAATGATCATACACCCATCAGGTGACTGATCATGCACTGATCACGTGGCTATCATGCACTGATCACGAGACTGATCATGCACTGATCACGTCTATATCATGCACTGATCACATGACTGCCCATGCAATGATCACGTGGGTGATCATACACTAATCATGTGACAGATCATGCACTGATCACATGGCTGATCATGCACTGATACCGTGACTGAGCATGGACTGATCACATGACTATCATGTAGTGATCACGTGACTTAATGGCGCTGATCATGTGACTGATCATGCGCTGATCATGTTTGTTATCATACACTGAACATGTTCCTCTGGAGGCAATAAACAAAGAGCTGAGTAGGCACGAATCAAACAGTCAGCAGGCAATAATCTTGGAACTCAGCTGTGAGGAATCATGCTGCTCAGCTGGCAATAATCAAGCAGCTGAGCAGGCAGGAATTACGCAGCACAGCTGGCAATAGTCATGCAGATGACAGGCAGGAATCGTGCAGCTCAGCTGGCAATTGTCAAGCAGATGAGCAGACAGTAATCACGCAGCTCAGCAGGCCCTGATCACGGGACTGAGCATGCACTGTTACGTGGCTGATCATACACTGCTCACGTAAATGATCATGCACTGATCACGTGGCTATCATGCACTGAATACGTGGCTGAACATGCACTGTTCACATGGATGATCACACACCTGTCACGTGACATATCATGCACTGATCACGTGGCACTCATGCACTGATCACGTGGCTGATCATACTCTGCTCACGTAACTCATCATGCACACATCACGTTTCTATCATGCACTGCTCACGTGGCTCGTCACGGAATGATCACGTAGCTACCATATACTGGTCACGTGACTGATCATGCACAGATCACGTAAATGATCATGCACTCTTCACGTGACTGATCATGTACTGATCACGTGACTGATCATGCACTGATAACGTGGCTGATCATGCACTGATCACGTAATTGATCATGCACTTATCATTTGGCTGATCATGCACTGATCACCTGGCTGATCATACACTGATCACGTGACTGATCATGCACTGATCACGTGGTTGATCATGCACTGATCACGTGACTGATCATGCACTGATCTCGTGTCTGATCATGCACTTATCACGTGGCTATCATGCACTGCTCACGTGGCTGATCATGCAGTGATCACGTGGCTATCATGCACTACTCACGTGGCTGATCATGCAATGATCATGTAGCTACCATGTACAGGTCACGTGAATGGTCATACACCCATCAGGTGACTGATCATGCACTGATCACGTGGCTATCATGCACTGATCACGTCTATATCATGCACTGATCACATGACTGCCCATGCACTGATCACGTGGGTGATCATACACTAATCATGTGACAGATCGTGCACTGATCACGTAGTTGATCATGCACTGATACCGTGACTCAGCATGGACTGATCACATGACTATCATGTAGTGATCACGTGACTTAATGGCGCTGATCATGTGACTGATCATGCGCTGAGCATGTTTGCTATCATACACTGATCATGTGCCTCTGGAGGCAATAAACAAAGAGCTGAGTAGGCACGAATCAAACAGTCAGCAGGCAATAATCATGGAACTCAGCTGTGAGGAATCATGCTGCTCAGCTGGCAATAATCAAGCAGCTGAGCAGGCAGGAATTACGCAGCACAGCTGGCAATTGTCAAGCAGATGACAGGCAGGAATCGTGCAGCTCAGCTGGCAATTGTCAAGCAGCTGAGCAGGCAGGAATTACGCAGCACAGCTGGCAATTGTCAAGCAGATGAGCAGACAGGAATCACGCAGCTCAGCAGGCCCTGATCACGTGACTGAGCATGCACTGTTCACCTGGCTGATCATACACTGATCACGTGATTGATCATGCACTGATCACTTGGATATCATGCACTGATCACGTGGCTGATCATACACTGTTCACGTGTCTGACCATGCACTGATCACTTGGCTGGACATACACTGATCACGTGCCTGGTCATGCACTGATCTCGTGTCTGATCATGCACTGATCACGTGGCTATCATGCACTGCTCACGTGGCTGATCATGCGATGATCACGCAGCTACCATGTACTGGTCACTTGACTGATCATGCACTGATCACGTGACTGATCATTCAGTGATCACGTGGCTATCGTGCACTACTCACGTGGCTGGTCATGCAATGATCATGTAGCTACCATGTACAGGTCACGTGAATGATCATACACCCATCAGGTGACTGATCATGCACTGATCACGTAATTGATCATGCACTGATCATGTGGCTGATCATGCACTGATCACGTGGCTATCATGCACTGATCACTTGGCTGGTCATACACTGATCACGTGCCTGGTCATGCACAGATTACAAGACTGATCATGCACTGAACACGTGATTGATCATGCACTGATCACGTGGCTATCATACACTACTCACGTGGCTGATCATGCAATGATCCTGTAGCTACCATGTACCGGTCAGGTGACTGATCATACACCCATTAGGTGACGGATCATGCACTGATCACGTCGCTGATCATACAATGATCACCTGCCTGGTCATGCACAGATCACGTGACAAATCATGAACTGATCACATAGCTATCATGAAATGATCACCTGGCTGATCATGCACTGATCACGTGGCTGATCATGCACTGATACCGTGACTGAGCATGGACTGATCACATGACTGTCATGTAGTGATCACGTGACTTAATGGCGCTGATCATGTGACTGATCATGCGCTGCGCATGTTTGCTATCATACACTGATCATGCGCCTCTGGAGGCAATAAACAAAGAGCTGAGTAGGCACGAATCAAACAGTCAGCAGGCAATAATCATGGAACTCAGCTGTGAGGAATCATGCTGCTCAGCTGGCAATAATCAAGCAGCTGAGCAGGCAGGAATTACGCAGCACAGCTGGCAATTGTCAAGCAGATAACAGGCAGGAATCGTGCAGCTCAGCTGGCAATTGTCAAGCAGATGAGCAGACAGTAATCACGCAGCTCAGCAGGCCCTGATCACGTGACTGAGCATGCACTGTTCACCTGGCTGATCATACACTGATCACGTGATTGATCATGCACTGATCACTTGGATATCATGCACTGATCACGTGGCTGATCATGCAATGATACCGTGACTGAGCATGGACTGATCACATGACTATCATGTAGTGATCACGTGACTTAATGGCTCTGATCATGTGACTGATCATGCGCTGATCATGTTTGCTATCATACACTGATCATGTGCCTCTGGAGGCAATAAACAAAGAGCTGAGTAGGCACGAATCAAACCGTCAGCAGGCAATAATCATGGAACTCAGCTGTGAGGAATCATGCTGCTCAGCTGGCAATAATCAAGCAGCTGAGCAGGCCGGAATTACGCAGCACAGCTGGCAATTGTCAAGCAGATGACAGGCAGGAATCATGCAGCTCAGCTGGCAATTGTCAAGCAGATGAGCAGACAGTAATCACGCAGCTCAGCAGGCCCTTATCACGTGACTGAGCATGCACTATTCACGTGGCTGATTATACACTGATCACGTGATGATCATGCACTGATCACTTGGATATCATGCACTGATCATGTGGCTGATCATACACTGTTCACGTGTCTGACCATGCACTGATCACGTGGCTGATCATACACTGCTCAGGTAACTGATCATGCACTGATCACGTGGCTATCATGCACTGATCACGTGGCTGAACATGCACTGTTCATGTGGCTGATCACACACCTGTCACGTGACATATCATGCACTGATCACGTGGCACTCATGCACTGATCACGTGGCTGATCATACTCTGCTCACGTAACTGATCATGCACACATCACGTGGCTATCATGCACTGCTCACGTGGCTCGTCATGGAATGATCACGTAGCTACCATATACTGGTCACGTGACTGATCATGCACAGATCACGTCAATGATCATGCACTGTTCAAGTGACTGATCATGTACTGATCACGTGACTGATCATGCACTGATCACGTGGCTATCATGCTCTGCTCACGTGTCTGATCATGCAAGGATCACGTAGCAACCATGTACTGGTCACGTGACTGATCATGCACTGATCACGTAATTGATCCTGCACTGATCACGTGGCTCATCATGCACTGATCACGTGGCTGATCACACATGTATCACGTGACTGGTCATGCACTGATCATGTGGCTTTCATGCACTGATCACGTGGCTATCATGCACTGATCTTGTAGCAATCATGCACTGATCACGTGGCTGATCACGCAATGATCACGTAGCTACCATGTACTGGTCATGTGACTGATCATGCACTGATCACGTAATTGATCCTGCACTGATCACATGGCTCATCACGCACTGATTCCGTGGCTGATCACACACGTATCACGTGACTGATCATGTACAGATCACGTAAATAATCATGAAGTGATCACGTGGCTATCCTGCACTGATCACGTGGATAACATGCACTGATCATGTGGCTGATCACACACGTATCACGTGACTGATCATGCACTGCTCACGTGGCTGATCATGCAATGATCACGCAGCTACCATGTACTGGTCACATGACTGATCATGCACTGATCACATAATTGATCATGCACTGATCACCTGGCTTATCATGCATTGATTATGTGACTGATCATGTGCTGATCATGTTTGGTGTCACACACTGATCATGTGCCTCTGGAGGCAATGAACATAGAGCTGAGTAGGCAGGAATCAGTCAGCAGGCTATAATCATGGAACTCACCTCTGAGAAATCATGCTGCTCAGCTGGCAATAATCAAGTAGATGAGCAGGCAGGAATTACGCAGCACAGGTGGCAATGGTCAAGGAGATGACAGGCAGGAATCGTGCAGCTCAGCTGGAAATTGTCAAGCAGATGAGCAGACAGGAATCACGCAGCTCAGCAGGCCCTGATCACGTGACTGAGCATGCACTGTTCACGTGGCTGATCACACACCTATCACGTGACTGATCATGCACTGATCATGTGACTGATCATGCACTGATCACGTGGCTATCATGCACTGATCACCTGGCTGGACATACACTGATCACGTGCCTGGTCATGCACTGATCACGTGGCTATCATGCACTGCTCACGTGGCTGATCATGCGATGATCACGCAGCTACCATGTACTGGTCACATGACTGATCATGCACTGATCACGTGACTGATCATGCAGTGATCACGTGGCTATCATGCACTACTCACGTGGCTGAACATGCAATGATCATGTAGCTACCATGTACAGGTCACGTGAATGATCATACACCCATCAGGTGACTGATCATGCACTGATCACGTGGCTATCATGCACTGATCACGAGACTGATCATGCACTGATCACGTCTACATCATGCACTGATCACATGACTGCCCATGCAATGATCACGTGGGTGATCATACACTAATCATGTGACAGATCATGCACTGATCACATGGCTGATCATGCACTGATACCGTGACTGAGCATGGACTGATCACATGACTATCATGTAGTGATCACGTGACTTAATGGCGCTGATCATGTGACTGATCATGCGCTGATCATGTTTGTTATCATACACTGATCATGTTCCTCTGGAGGCAATAAACAAAGAGCTGAGTAGGCACGAATCAAACAGTCAGCAGGCAATAATCATGGAACTCAGCTGTGAGGAATCATGCTGCTCAGCTGGCAATAATCAAGCAGCTGAGCAGGCAGGAATTACGCAGCACAGCTGGCAATAGTCATGCAGATGACAGGCAGGAATCGTGCAGCTCAGCTGGCAATTGTCAAGCAGATGAGCAGACAGTAATCACGCAGCTCAGCAGGCCCTGATCACGTGACTGAGCATGCACTGTTACGTGGCTGATCATACACTGCTCACGTAAATGATCATGCACTGATCACGTGGCTATCATGCACTGAATACGTGGCTGAACATGCACTGTTCACATGGATGATCACACACCTGTCACGTGACATATCATGCACTGATCACGTGACACTCATGCACTGATCACGTGACTGATCATACTCTGCTCACGTAACTCATCATGCACACATCACGTTTCTATCATGCACTGCTCACGTGGCTCGTCACGGAATGATCACGTAGCTACCATATACTGGTCACGTGACTGATCATGCACAGATCACGTAAATGATCATGCACTCTTCACGTGACTGATCATGTACTGATCACGTGACTGATCATGCACTGATCACGTGGCTGATCATGCACTGATCACGTAATTGATCATGCACTGATCATGTGGCTGATCATGCACTGATCACGTGGCTGATCATGCACTGATCACGTGACTGATCATGCACTGATCTCGTGTCTAATCATGCACTGATCACGTGGCTATCATGCACTGCTCACGTGGCTGATCATGCGATGATCACGCAGCTACCATGTACTGGTCACATGACTGATCATGCACTGATCACGTGACTGATCATGCACTGCTCACGTGGCTATCGTGCAATACTCACGTGGCTGATCATGCAATGATCATGTAGCTACCATGTACAGGTCACGTGAATGATCATACACCCATCAGGTGACTGATCATGCACTGATCACGTAATTGATCATGCACTGATCATTTGGCTGATCATGCACTGATCACGTGGCTGATCATCCACTGATCACGTGACTGATCATGCACTGATCACGTAACTGATCATGCACTGATCACGTGGCTATCATGCACTGATCACTTGGCTGGTCATACACTGATCACATGCCTGGTCATGCACAGATTACATGACTGATCATGCACTGAACACCTGATTGATCATGCACTGATCACGTGGCTATCATGCACTACTCACGTGGCTGATCATGCAATGATCATGTAGCTACCATGTACCGGTCAGGTGACTGATCATACACCCATTAGGTGACGGATCATGCACTGATCACGTCGCTGATCATACACTGATCACCTGCCTGGTCATGCACAGATCACGTGACAAATCATGAACTGATCACATAGCTATCATGAAATGATCACCTGGCTGATCATGCACTGATCACGTGGCTGATCATGCACTGATACCGTGACTGAGCATGGACTGATCACATGACTATCATGTAGTGGTCACGTGACTTAATGGCTCTGATCATGTGACTGATCATGCGCTGATCATGTTTGCTATCATACACTGATTCATGTGCCTCTGGAGGCAATAAACAAAGAGCTGAGTAGGCACGAATCAACAGTCAGCAGGCAATAATATGGAACTCAGCTGTGAGAATCATGCTGCTCAGCTGGCAATAATCAAGCAGCTGAACAGGCAGGAATTACGCATGCAACAGCTGGCAATTGTCAAGCAGATGAAGGCAGGAATCATGCAGGCTCAGTTGGAATTGTCAACAGATGAACAGACAGTGTTATTTCACGCAGCTCAGCAGGCCTGATCACGTGACTGAGCATGCACTATTCTCGTGGCTGATCAATACACTGATACGTGATGATCATGCACTGATCCTTGGATATCAGTGCACTGATCACGTGGCTGATCATTACACATGTTCACGTGTCTGACATGCACTGATCACGTGGCTGATCATACCTGCTCAGTACTGATCATGCACTGATCACGTGGCTGATCGAACACACCTGTACGTGAACATAATCATGCAACTGATCACGTGGCAC
>NW_020191884.1:0-15484 GCF_002263795.3 Bos taurus | reverse complement strand
TGATCACGTGTCTGATCATGCACTACTCACTGACTGATCATGGGACCTGATCACGTGACTGAGTCATGCACTGATCATGAGCCTGATCATGCACTGACACGGGCCTTGTTCATGCACTGATCACGTGGCTGAATCCCTGCACTGATCACGAGGCTGATCATACACATTCACGTGACTGTGCATGCAATGATCACTTGGGCTGATCATATACTGATCACATGCTGACCATGCACTGATCACGTTGACTGATCATGCACTGATATGGTGGCTATCATGGCAAATTGATCACGTGGTTGATCATACACTGATCACGTGACTGATCATGCACTGATCACCTGGCCTATCATGCACTAATCACGTAGCTGATCTGGAACAGATCCGTGTTGTAATCATGCCAGTGATCACGTCGCTATCATGCAATGATCTCGAGATTGCGCATGCACTGTCATAACGGATTTGATCACACACTGATCAACGACAGATCATCCACTGAACACGTGACTTATCATGCACTGATCACGTAACTGCACATGCACTGATCATGTGACTGAGCATGCACTAATCATGTAGCTGATCATAGCACTGATCATGTGACTGAGCATGCACTGACCACTAGCTGATCATGCACTGATCACGTGCGTATCATGCACTGATCACATGACGGCGCATGCACTGATCACGTGGATATTATACACTGATCAAGTGACAATCATGCACTAATTCACGTGACTGTCATGCACTGATCAGTGGCTTATCATGCACTGATCACGTGACTGATTCATGCACTTGACACGTCGCTATCATGACTGATCACGTGGCTTTCATACAGTGATCACATGCACACCGTGACTGATCATGCACTGATCCCGTGGCTGATCATGCACTGATCACGTGCAGATCATGCACTCATCAAGTGGCTGATCATACAATGATCACGTGGCTGATCATGCACTGAATTCACATGTGTGATCGTACACTGATCACGTGGCTGATCATGCACAAATCCCATTGCATTCATGCTCTGATCAGGTTGCTATCATGTACTGATCACTTGGCTGATCATACACTGATCACATGACTGATCATGCACTGATCACGTGCCTGATCATGCACTGATCACGTGGCAGATCATGCACTGATCACGTGCAGATCATGCACTCATCATGTGGCTGATCATACAATGATCACGTGGCTGATCATGCACTGATCACATGTATGATCGTACACTGATCACGTGGCTGATCAATGCACAAATCCCATTGCATATCATGCACTGATCAGGTTGCTATCATGTACTGATCACGTGGCTGATCATACACTGATCACATGACTGATCATGCATGATCACGTGCCTGATCATGCACTGATCCCGTGGCTGATCTTGCACTGATCACGTGGCTGATAATTGCACTGATCACTTGACTATCATGCACTGATCACGTCTCTTATCATGCACTACTCACGTGTCTGATCATGGACTGATCACGTGTCTGATCATGCACTGATCATGAGCCTGATCATGCACTGATCACGGGCCTGTTCATGCACTGATCACGTGGCTGATCTCCTGCACTGATCACGAGGCTGATCATACACTGATCACGTGACTGTGCATGCATGATCACTTGCTGATCAGTACTGAT
This sequence comes from Bos taurus, assembly GCF_002263795.3. Taxonomy (NCBI): domain Eukaryota; kingdom Metazoa; phylum Chordata; class Mammalia; order Artiodactyla; family Bovidae; genus Bos; species Bos taurus. The sequence continues at coordinate 13,841 of NW_020191884.1, read as the reverse complement.
CACGTGGCTGATCATGCAACTGATCACATTTGACTGATTATGCACTGATCACATAGCTATCATGCACTGATCACATGACTTCGCATGCCATGATCACGTGACTGATCATGCACTGGTCCCGTGGCTATCATGCACTGATAATGTGGCTTGATCATACATTGATCACCTAAATAATCATGCACTGATCACGTGGCAATCTTGCTCTGATCACGTGGTTGATCAGGCACTGATCACTTAGCTATCATGCACTGATCACATGACTGCGCAAGAACTGATCACTTAGAATATCATACACAGGACACGTACAGATCATGCACTGATCACGTGACTGATCATGCACTGATCTGGTGGCTATCATGCACTGATCCCGTGCTGATCTTGCACTGATCACGTGGCTGATAATGCACTGATCACTTGACTGATCATGCACTGATCACGTCTCTTATCATGCACTACTCACGTGACTGAATCATGGACTGATCACGTGACTGATCATGCACTCATCATGAGCCTGATCATGCACTGATCACGGGCCTGTTCATGCACTGATCACGTGGCTGATCCTGCACTGATCACGGAGGCTGATCATACACTGATCACGTGACTGTGGCATGCAATGATCACTTGGCTGATCAATGTACTGATCACGTAGCTGATCATGCTCTGATCACGTGACTGATTATGCACTGATCACATAGCTATCATGCACTGATCACATGACTTCGCATGCCATGATCACGTGACTGATCATGCCACTGATTCACGTGGCTATCATGCACTGATAATGTGGCTTATCATACATTGATCACCTAAATAATCATGCACTGATCACGTGGCAATCTTGCTCTGATCACGTGGTTGATCAGGCACTGATCACTTAGCTATCATGCACTGATCACATGACTGCGCAAGAACTGATCACTTAGATATCATACACAGGACACGTGACAGATCATGCACTGATCACGTGACTGATCATGCACTGATCTGGTGGCTATCATGCACTGATCCGTGGCTGATCTTGCACTGATCACGTGGCTGATAATGCACTGATCACTTGACTGATCATGCACTGATCACGTCTCTTATCATGCACTACTCACGTGACTGATCATGGACTGATCACGTGACTGATCATGCACTGATCATGAGCCTGATCATGCACTGATCACGGGCCTGTTCATGCACTGATCACGTGGCTGATCCTGCACTGATCACGAGGCTGATCATACACTGATCACGTGACTGTGCATGCAATGATCACTTGGCTGATCATGTACTGATCACGTAGCTGATCATGCTCTGATCACGTGACTGATTATGCACTGATCACATAGCTATCATGCACTGATCACATGACTTCTCATGCCATGATCACGTGACTGATCATGCACTGATCACGTGGCTATCATGCACTGATAATGTGGCTTATCATACATTGATCACCTAAATAATCATGCACTGATCACGTGGCAATCTTGCTCTGATCACGTGGTTGATCAGGCACTGATCACTTAGCTATCATGCACTGATCACATGACTGCGCAAGAACTGATCACTTAGATATCATACACAGGACACGTGACAGATCATGCACTGATCACGTGACTGATCATGCACTGATCTGGTGGCTATCATGCATTGATCACGTGGTTGATCTTACACTGATCACGTGACTGATCATGCACTGATCACCTGGCTATCATGCACTAATCACGTAGCTGATCTGGAACAGATCACGTGACTAATCATGCAGTGATCACGTCGCTATCATGCAATGATCTCGAGATTGCGCATGCACTGATCATATGGATGATCACACACTGATCACGTGACAGATCATGCACTGAACACGTGACTTATAATGCACTGATCACGTGACTGCACATGCACTGATCATGTGACTGAGCATGCACTGATCACGTAGCTGATCATGCACTGATCACGAAGTTGATCATACACTGATCATGTGACTGAGCATGCACTGACCACGTAGCTGATCATGCACTGATCACGAAGTTGATCATACACTGATCACGTGAGTGTGCATGCACTGATCACGTGGCGGATAATGCAATGATCACGTGGCTGATCATGCACTGATCACGTAGCTCTCATGCACTGATCACATGTCAACCATGCCCGGATCCCGTGGCTGATCATGCACTGATCGCCTGACTGATCAGGCACTAGTCACCTGGCTATCATGCACTAATCACGTGGCTGTTCATACACTGACCACGTGACTGATCATGCACTGATCTGGTGGCTATCATGCATTGATCACGTGTTTGATCTTACACTGATCACGTGACTGATCATGCACTGATCACCTGGCTTTCATGCACTAATCACGTAGCTGATCTGGAACAGATCACGTGACTAATCATGCAGTGATCACGTCGCTATCATGCAATGATCTCGAGATTGCGCATGCACTGATCATATGGATGATCACACACTGATCACGTGACAGATCATGCACTGATCACGTGACTTATCATGCACTGATCACGAGACTGCACATGCACTGATCATGTAGCTGATCATGCACTGATCACGAAGTTGATCATACACTGATCATGTGACTGAGCATGCACTGATCACGTAGCTTATCATGCACTGATCACGAAGGTGATCATACACTGATCACGTGAGTGTGCATGCACTGATCACGTGGCGGATAATGCAATGTTCACGTGGCTGATCATGCACTGATCACGTAGCTCTCATGCACTGATCACATGTCAATCACGCCCGGATCCCGTGGCTGATCATGCACTGATCTCGAAGCTGATCATACACTGATCACGTGAGTGTGCATGCAATGATAACATGGCTGATTATGCAATTATCACGTGGCTTATCATACACTGATCACGTGGCTGATCATGCACTAATCACGTTTTGGATGATGCACTGGTCACGTGGCTGATCATACACTAATCACATGACTGATCATGCACTAATCACGTTGTGGATCATGCACTGATCACGTGGCTGTTCTTGCACTTATCACGTGGCTGATCATACAGTGATCACATGACTGATCATGCACTAATCACGATGTGGATCATGCACTGATCACATGAATGTGCATGCATTGATCATGTGGCTGATCATGCACTGATCACGTGGCTGATCATGCACTGATCACGAAGCTGATATTACACTGATCACAGGACTGTGCATGCACTGATCATGTGGCTGATCATGCACTGATCATGTGGCTGATGATACACTGATCACGTGGCTGATCGTACTCTGAACACGAAGCTGAAAATACACTGATCACGAGACTGCATGCACTGATCACTTGACTGCGCCTGCACTGATCACGTGGATGATAATACGCTGATCACTTGACTGCTTATGCACTAAAAAAATGGCTGATCATGCACTGATCACATGACTGATCATGCACTGATCACGTGACTGATCATGCATAGATCACGTGACTACCATGCACTGATCACTTGATTGTGCATGCAATAATCACGTGGATGATCACGCATTTATCATGTGGCTGATCATGCACTAATCACATGGCGGAACATGAACTGATCACGTGACTTAGCATGCAGTGATCTCGTGTCTGAATGGTGCTGATCATGTGACTAAACAAGAACTGATCACGTGGCTATAATGCACTGATCACGTAACTGCACATGCACTGATCATGTGACTGAGCATGCACTAATCATGTAGCTGATCATGCACTGATCACGAAGTTGATCATACACTGATCATGTGACTGAGCATGCACTGACCACGTAGCTGATCATGCACTGATCACGTTGCGTATCATGCACTGATCACATGACGGCGCATGAACTGATCACGTGGATATTATACACTGATCAAGTGACAAATCATGCACTAATCACGTGACTGATCATGCACTGATCACGTGGCTATCATGCACTGATCACGTGACTGATCATGCACTTGACACGTCGCTATCATGCACTGATCACGTGGCTGTTCATACAGTGATCACGTGACTGATCATGCACTGATCCCGTGGCTGATCATGCACTGATCACGTTGCAGATCATGCACTCATCACGTGGCTGATCATACAATGATCACGTGGCTGATCATGCACTAATCACATGTGTGATCGTACACTGATCACGTGGCTGATCATGCACAAATCCCATTGCATATCATGCTCTGATCAGGTTGCTATCATGTACTGATCACTTGGCTGATCATACACTGATCACATGACTGATCATGCACTGATCACGTGCCTGATCATGCACTGATCCCGTGGCAGATCATGCACTGATCACGTGCAGATCATGCACTCATCATGTGGCTGATCATACAATGATCACGTGGCTGATCATGCACTGATCACATGTATGATCGTACACTGATCACGTGGCTGATCATGCACAAATCCCATTGCATATCATGCTCTGATCAGGTTGCTATCATGTACTGATCACGTGACAGATCATGCACTGATCACGTGACTGATCATGCACTGATCTGGTGGCTATCATGCACTGATCCCGTGGCTGATCTTGCACTGATCACGTGGCTGATAATGCACTGATCACTTGACTGATCATGCACTGATCACGTCTCTTATCATGCACTACTCACGTGACTGATCATGGACTGATCACGTGACTGATCATGCACTCATCATGAGCCTGATCATGCACTGATCACGGGCCTGTTCATGCACTGATCACGTGGCTGATCCTGCACTGATCACGAGGCTGATCATACACTGATCACGTGACTGTGCATGCAATGATCACTTGGCTGATCATGTACTGATCACGTAGCTGATCATGCTCTGATCACGTGACTGATTATGCACTGATCACATAGCTATCATGCACTGATCACATGACTTCGCATGCCATGATCACGTGACTGATCATGCACTGATCACGTGGCTATCATGCACTGATAATGTGGCTTATCATACATTGATCACCTAAATAATCATGCACTGATCACGTGGCAATCTTGCTCTGATCACGTGGTTGATCAGGCACTGATCACTTAGCTATCATGCACTGATCACATGACTGCGCAAGAACTGATCACTTAGATATCATACACAGGACACGTGACAGATCATGCACTGATCACGTGACTGATCATGCACTGATCTGGTGGCTATCATGCATTGATCACGTGGTTGATCATACACTGATCACGTGACTGATCATGCACTGATCACCTGGCTATCATGCACTAATCACGTAGCTGATCTGGAACAGATCACGTGACTAATCATGCAGTGATCACGTCGCTATCATGCAATGATCTCGAGATTGCGCATGCACTGATCATATGGATGATCACACACTGATCACGTGACAGATCATGCACTGAACACGTGACTTATAATGCACTGATCACGTGACTGCACATGCACTGATCATGTGACTGAGCATGCACTGATCACGTAGCTGATCATGCACTGATCACGAAGTTGATCATACACTGATCATGTGACTGAGCATGCACTGACCACGTAGCTGATCATGCACTGATCACGAAGTTGATCATACACTGATCACGTGAGTGTGCATGCACTGATCACGTGGCGGATAATGCAATGATCACGTGGCTGATCATGCACTGATCACGTAGCTCTCATGCACTGATCACATGTCAACCATGCCCGGATCCCGTGGCTGATCATGCACTGATCGCCTGACTGATCAGGCACTAGTCACCTGGCTATCATGCACTAATCACGTGGCTGTTCATACACTGACCACGTGACTGATCATGCACTGATTTGGTGGCTATCATGCATTGATCACGTGTTTGATCTTACACTGATCACGTGACTGATCATGCACTGATCACCTGGCTTTCATGCACTAATCACGTAGCTGATCTGGAACAGATCACGTGACTAATCATGCAGTGATCACGTCGCTATCATGCAATGATCTCGAGATTGCGCGTGCACTGATCATATGGATGATCACACACTGATCACGTGACAGATCATGCACTGATCACGTGACTTATCATGCACTGATCACGAGACTGCACATGCACTGATCATGTGACTGAGCATGCACTGATCATGTAGCTGATCATGCACTGATCACGAAGTTGATCATACACTGATCATGTGACTGAGCATGCACTGATCACGTAGCTGATCATGCACTGATCACGAAGTTGATCATACACTGATCACGTGAGTGTGCATGCACTGATCACGTGGCGGATAATGCAATGTTCACGTGGCTGATCATGCACTGATCACGTAGCTCTCATGCACTGATCACATGTCAATCACGCCCGGATCCCGTGGCTGATCATGCACTGATCTCGAAGCTGATCATACACTGATCACGTGAGTGTGCATGCAATGATAACATGGCTGATTATGCAATTATCACGTGGCTTATCATACACTGATCACGTGGCTGATCATGCACTAATCACGTTTTGGATGATGCACTGGTCACGTGGCTGATCATACACTAATCACATGACTGATCATGCACTAATCACGTTGTGGATCATGCACTGATCACGTGGCTGTTCTTGCACTTATCACGTGGCTGATCATACAGTGATTACATGACTGATCATGCACTAATCACGATGTGGATCATGCACTGATCACATGAATGTGCATGCATTGATCATGTGGCTGATCATGCACTGATCACGTGGCTGATCATGCACTGATCACGAAGCTGATATTACACTGATCACAGGACTGTGCATGCACTGATCATGTGGCTGATCATGCACTGATCATGTGGCTGATGATACACTGATCACGTGGCTGATCGTACTCTGAACACGAAGCTGAAAATACACTGATCACGAGACTGCATGCACTGATCACTTGACTGCGCCTGCACTGATCACGTGGATGATAATACGCTGATCACTTGACTGCTTATGCACTAAAAAAATGGCTGATCATGCACTGATCACATGACTGATCATGCACTGATCACGTGACTGATCATGCATAGATCACGTGACTACCATGCACTGATCACTTGATTGTGCATGCAATAATCACGTGGATGATCACGCATTTATCATGTGGCTGATCATGCACTAATCACATGGCGGAACATGAACTGATCACGTGACTTAGCATGCAGTGATCTCGTGTCTGAATGGTGCTGATCATGTGACTAAACAAGAACTGATCACGTGGCTATAATGCACTGATCACATGACTGCGCATGCACTGATCATGTGGATGATAATACACTGATGACGTTACTGATGAGGCACTGATCACGTGACTGATCATTCACTGATCACGTGGCTATTATGCACTGATCACGGGACTGCACATGCAGTGTTCACGTAATTGTAGACAATGATCACGTGGCTATCATGCACTGATCACGTGTCTATCATGCACTGAACACGTGGCTGATCAAACACTGATCACGTGGCTGATCATGCACTCATCACGTGGCTGATCATACAATGATCACGTGGCTGATCATGCACTGATCACATGTATGATCGTACACTGATCACGTGGCTGATCATGCACAAATCCCATTGCATATCATGCTCTGATCAGGTTGCTATCATGTACTGATCACGTGGCTGATCATACAGTGATCACGTGACTGACCATGCACTGATTACGTGGCTATCATGCACTGATCACGTGGCTGATCATGCACTGTTAACCTGGCTATAATACACTGATCTCGTGACTGATCATGCATTCTTCACATGCCTGATCATGCACTGATCACGTGGCTGATCTTGCACTGATCACGTGGCTGATAATGCACTGATCACTTGACTGATCATGCACTGATCACGTGTCTGATCATGCACTACTCACGTGACTGATCATGGACTGATCACGTGACTGATCATGCACTGATCATGAGCCTGATCATGCACTGAACACGGGCCTGTTCATGCACTGATCACGTGGCTGATCCTGCACTGATCACGAGGCTGATCATACACTGATCACGTGACTGTGCATGCAATGATCACTTGGCTGATCATATACTGATCACGTGGCTGACCATGCACTGATCACGTGACTGATCATGCACTGATATGGTGGCTATCATGCATTGATCACGTGGTTGATCATACACTGATCACGTGACTGATCATGCACTGATCACCTGGCTATCATGCACTAATCACGTAGCTGATCTGGAACAGATCACGTGTGTAATCATGCAGTGATCACGTCGCTATCATGCAATGATCTCGAGATTGCGCATGCACTGATCATACGGATGATCACACACTGATCACGTGACAGATCATGCACTGAACACGTGACTTATCATGCACTGATCACGTAACTGCACATGCACTGATCATGTGACTGAGCATGCACTAATCATGTAGCTGATCATGCACTGATCACGAAGTTGATCATACACTGATCATGTGACTGAGCATGCACTGACCACGTAGCTGATCATGCACTGATCACGTTGCGTATCATGCACTGATCACATGACGGCGCATGAACTGATCACGTGGATATTATACACTGATCAAGTGACAAATCATGCACTAATCACGTGACTGATCATGCACTGATCACGTGGCTATCATGCACTGATCACGTGACTGATCATGCACTTGACACGTCGCTATCATGCACTGATCACGTGGCTGTTCATACAGTGATCACGTGACTGATCATGCACTGATCCCGTGGCTGATCATGCACTGATCACGTTGCAGATCATGCACTCATCACGTGGCTGATCATACAATGATCACGTGGCTGATCATGCACTGATCACATGTGTGATCGTACACTGATCACGTGGCTGATCATGCACAAATCCCATTGCATATCATGCTCTGATCAGGTTGCTATCATGTACTGATCACTTGGCTGATCATACACTGATCACATGACTGATCATGCACTGATCACGTGCCTGATCATGCACTGATCCCGTGGCAGATCATGCACTGATCACGTGCAGATCATGCACTCATCATGTGGCTGATCATACAATGATCACGTGGCTGATCATGCACTGATCACATGTATGATCGTACACTGATCACGTGGCTGATCATGCACAAATCCCATTGCATATCATGCTCTGATCAGGTTGCTATCATGTACTGATCACGTGGCTGATCATACACTGATCACATGACTGATCATGCACTGATCACGTGCCTGATCATGCACTGATCCCGTGGCTGATCTTGCACTGATCACGTGGCTGATAATGCACTGATCACTTGACTGATCATGCACTGATCACGTCTCTTATCATGCACTACTCACGTGACTGATCATGGACTGATCACGTGACTGATCATGCACTGATCATGAGCCTGATCATGCACTGATCACGGGCCTGTTCATGCACTGATCACGTGGCTGATCCTGCACTGATCACGAGGCTGATCATACACTGATCACGTGACTGTGCATGCAATGATCACTTGGCTGATCATGTACTGATCACGTGGCTGATCATGCACTGATCACATGACTGATTATGCACTGATCACATAGCTATCATGCACTGATCACATGACTTCGCATGCCATGATCACGTGACTGATCATGCACTGGTCCCGTGGCTATCATGCACTGATAATGTGGCTTATCATACATTGATCACCTAAATAATCATGCACTGATCACGTGGCAATCTTGCTCTGATCACGTGGTTGATCAGGCACTGATCACTTAGCTATCATGCACTGATCACATGACTGCACAAGAACTGATCACTTAGATATCATACACAGGACACGTGACAGATCATGCACTGATCACGTGACTGATCATGCACTGATCTGGTGGCTATCATGCACTGATCCGTGGCTGATCTTGCACTGATCACGTGGCTGATAATGCACTGATCACTTGACTGATCATGCACTGATCACGTCTCTTATCATGCACTACTCACGTGACTGATCATGGACTGATCACGTGACTGATCATGCACTGATCATGAGCCTGATCATGCACTGATCACGGGCCTGTTCATGCACTGATCACGTGGCTGATCCTGCACTGATCACGAGGCTGATCATACACTGATCACGTGACTGTGCATGCAATGATCACTTGGCTGATCATGTACTGATCACGTAGCTGATCATGCTCTGATCACGTGACTGATTATGCACTGATCACATAGCTATCATGCACTGATCACATGACTTCGCATGCCATGATCACGTGACTGATCATGCACTGATCACGTGGCTATCATGCACTGATAATGTGGCTTATCATACATTGATCACCTAAATAATCATGCACTGATCACGTGGCAATCTTGCTCTGATCACGTGGTTGATCAGGCACTGATCACTTAGCTATCATGCACTGATCACATGACTGCGCAAGAACTGATCACTTAGATATCATACACAGGACACGTGACAGATCATGCACTGATCACGTGACTGATCATGCACTGATCTGGTGGCTATCATGCACTGATCCCGTGGCTGATCTTGCACTGATCACGTGGCTGATATGCACTGATCACTTGACTGATCATGCACTGATCACGTCTCTTATCATGCACTACTCCAGTGACTGATCATGGACTGATCACGTGACTGATCATGCACTGATCATGAGCCTGATCATGCACTGATCACGGGCCTGTTCATGCACTGATCACGTGGCTGATCCTGCAGCTGATCACGAGGCTGATCATACACTGATCACGTGACTGTGCATGCAATGATCACTTGGCTGATCATGTACTGATCACGTGGCTGATCATGCACTGATAACCTGGCTATCATCCACTGATCACGTGAGTGATCATGCACTCTTCACGTGCATGATCATGCACTGATCACGTGTTCTTAGCATGCACTAACCATGTTGCTGATCATGCAATGGTCAGGTGGCTATCATGCACTGTTTAACTGGCTGATCATGCACTGATCACATGGCTGTAATACACTGACCCACTTGACTGTGCCATGCACTGATCATGTGGATGATTATACACTGATCACGTGACTGATCATGCACTGATCATGTGTCTGATCATGCACTGATAAAGTGGTTGATCATGCACTGATCACGTGGCTGAGCATACAGTGATTACATGACTGATCATGCACTAATCACGTTGTGGATCCTGCACTGATCACGTGACTGATCATGCACTGATCCCGTGGCTGATCATGCACTGATCACGTTGCAGATCATGCACTCATCACGTGGCTGATCATACAATGATCACGTGGCTGATCATGCACTGATCACAATGTGGTGATCGTACACTGATCACGTGGCTGATCATGCACAAATCCCATTGCATATCATGCTCTGATCAGGTTGCTATCATGTACTGATCACTTGGCTGATCATACACTGATCACATGACTGATCATGCACTGATCACGTGCCTGATCATGCACTGATCCGTGGCAGATCATGCACTGATCACGTGCAGATCATGCACTCATCATGTGCTGATCATACAATGATCACGTGGCTGATCATGCACTGATCACATGTAATGATCGTACACTGATCACAGTGGCTGATCATGCACACAATCCCATTGCATATCATGCTCTGATCAGGTTGCTATCATGTACTGATCACGTGGCTGATCATACACTGATCACATGATGATCAATGCACTGATCACGTGCCTGATCATGCACTGATCCCGTGGCTGATCTTGCCACTGATCACGTGGCTGATAATGCATCTGATCACTTGACTGATCATGCCACTGATCACGTCTCTTATCATGCACTACTCACGTGACTGATCATGGACTGATCACGTGACTGATCATGCACTGATCATGAGCCTGATCATGCACTGATCACGGGCCTGTTCATGCACTGATCACGTGGCTGATCATGCACTGATCACGAGGCTGATCATACACTGATCACGTGACTGTGCATGCAATGATCACTTTGGCTGATCATGTACTGATCAGCGTGGCTGATCATGCACTGATCACATGACTGATATGCACTGATCACATAGCTATCATGCACTGATCACATATGACTTCGCATGCCACTGATCACGTGATGATCATGCACTGGTCCCGTGGCTATCATGCACTGATAATGTGGCTAATCATACATTGATCACCTAAATAATCATGCACTGATCACGTGGCAATCTTGCTCTGATCACGTGGTTGATCAGCACTGATCACTTAGCTATCATGCACTGATCACATGACTGCGCAAAGAACTGATCACTTAGATATCATACCACGACACGTGACAGATCATGCACTGATCACAGTGACTGATCAATGCACTGATCTGGTGGCTATCATGCACTGATCCCGTGGCTGATCTTGCACTGATCACGTGGCTGATAATGCACTGATCACTTGACTGATCATGCACTGATCACGTCTCTTATCATGCACTAACTCCACGTGACTGACATGGACTGATCACGTGACTGATCATGCACTGATCATGAGCCTGATCATGCACTGATCACGGCCTGTTCCATTGCACTGATCACGTGGCTGATCCTGCACTGATCACGAGGCTGATCATACACTGATCACGTGACTGTGCATGCAATGATCACTTGGCTGATCATGTACTGATCACGTAGCTGATCATTGCTCTGATCACGTGACTGATTATGCACTGATCACATAGCTATCATGCACTGATCACATGACTTCGCATGCCATGATCACGTGACTGATCATGCACTGATCACGTGGCTATCATGCACTGATAATGTGGCTTATCATACATTGACACCTAAATAATCATGCACTGATCACGTGGCAATCTTGCTCTGATCACGTGGTTGATCAGGCACTGATCACTTAGCTATCATGCACTGATCACATGACTGCGCAAGAACTGATCACTTAGATATCATACACAGGACACGTGACAGATCATGCACTGATCACGTGACTGATCATGCACTGATCTGGTGGCTATCATGCACTGATCCCGTGGCTGATCTTGCACTGATCACGTGGCTGATAATGCACTGATCACTTGACTGATCATGCACTGATCACGTCTCTTATCATGCACTACTCACGTGACTGATCATGGACTGATCACGTGACTGATCATGCACTGATCATGAGCCTGATCATGCACTGATCACGGGCCTGTTCATGCACTGATCACGTGGCTGATCCTGCACTGATCACGAGGCTGATCATACACTGATCACGTGACTGTGCATGCAATGATCACTTGGCTGATCATGTACTGATCACGTGGCTGATCATGCACTGATAACCTGGCTATCATCCACTGATCACGTGAGTGATCATGCACTCTTCACGTGCATGATCATGCACTGATCACGTGTCTTAGCATGCACTAACCATGTTGCTGATCATGCAATGGTCAGGTGGCTATCATGCACTGTTTAACTGGCTGATCATGCACTGATCACATGGCTGTAATACACTGACCACTTGACTGTGCATGCACTGATCATGTAGATGATTATACACTGATCACGTGACTGATCATGCACTGATCATGTGTCTGATCATGCACTGATAAAGTGGTTGATCATGCACTGATCACGTGGCTGAGCATACAGTGATTACATGACTGATCATGCACTAATCACGTTGTGGATCCTGCACTGATCACGTGACTGATCATGCACTGATCCCGTGGCTGATCATGCACTGATCACGTTGCAGATCATGCACTCATCACGTGGCTGATCATACAATGATCACGTGGCTGATCATGCACTGATCACATGTGTGATTGTACACTGATCACGTGGCTGATCATGCACAAATCCCATTGCATATCATGCTCTGATCAGGTTGCTATCATGTACTGATCACTTGGCTGATCATACACTGATCACATGACTGATCATG
>NW_020191883.1:0-54027 GCF_002263795.3 Bos taurus | reverse complement strand
ACGTGGCACTCATGCACTGATCACATGGCTGATCATACTGCTCACGTAACTGATCATGCACACATCATGTGGCTATCATTCACTGATCACGTGACTGAACATGCAATGTTCACGTGGCTGATCACACACTGTCACGTGACTGATCATGCACTGATCACGTGGCACTCATGCACTGATCACGTGGCTGATCACACATTGCTCACGTAACTGATCATGCACTGATCACGTGGTCTATCATGCACCTGATCACGTGGCTGAACATTCACTGATCACGTGGCTGATCACACACTGCTCACGTAACTGATCATGCACTGATCACGTGGCTATCATGCACTGATCACCGTGGCATCATGCACTGATCACGTGGCTGAACATCACCTGATCACGATGGCTGATCACACACTGCTCACGTAACTGATCATGCACTGATCACGTGGCTATCATGCACTGATCACGTGACTGAACATGCCAGTCTTCACGTGGCTGATCACACACCTGTCACGTGAACTGATCATGCAACTGAATCACGTGGCACTCATGCACTGATCACATGGCTGATCATACTCTGCTCACGTAACTGATCATGCACACATCACGTGGCTATCATGCACTGCTCACGTGGCTGGTCATGCAATGATCACGTAGATACCTTTTACTGGTCACGTGACTGATCATGCACAGATCACGTAAATGATCATGCACTGTTCACGTGACTGATCATGTACTGATCACGTGACTGATCATGCACTGATCACGTGGCTATCATGCTCTGCTAACGTGGCTGATCAATGCAATGATCATGTAGCAACCATGTACTGGTCATGTGACTGATCATGCACTGATCACGTAATTGATCCTGCACTGATCACGTGGCTCATCATGCACTAATCACGTGACTGTTCACGCACTGATCCACTTGACTGATCATGCAATGATCACGTGGCTATAATGCACTGATCACGTGGCTGATCATACACTGTTCACGTGCCTGGTCATGCACAGATCACGTGACTAACCATGAACTGATCTCGTGGCTATAATTCACTGATCACGTGGATATCATGCACTGATTATGTGCCTGTCATGCACAGATCACGTGATTAATCATGAAGTGATCACGTAGGTATCATGCACTGATCACGTGGCTGATTATACACTGTTCACGCGTCTGATCATGCACTGATCACGTGGCTGATCATACACTGCTCACGTAGCTGATCATGCACTGATCACGTGTCTATCATGCAGTGCTCACGTGGCTGATCCTGCAATGATCACGTAGCTAAAATGTACTGGTCACATGACTGATCATGCAATGGTAACGTAATTGATCATGCACTAATCACGGGACTGATCATGCACTGATCACCTGACTATCATACACTGCTTACGTGGCTGCTCATACAATGATCACATAGCTACCATGTACTGGTCACGTGACTGATCATGCACTGATCACGTAATTGATCATGCACTGATCACGTGGCTGATCATACACTGATCACGTGACTGATCATGCACTGTTCACGTGACTGATCTTGCACTGATCACGTAGCTATCATGCACTGATCACCTGGCTGATCATGCACTGATACCGTGACTGAGCATGGACTGATCACATGACTATCATGTAGTGATCACGTGACTTAATGGCGCTGATCATGTGACTGATCATGCGCTGATCATGTTTGCTATCATACACTGATCATGTGCCTCTGGAGGCAATAAACAAAGAGCTGAGTAGGCACGAATCAAACAGTCAGCAGGCAATAATCATGGAACTCAGCTGTGAAGAATCATGCTGCTCAGCTGGCAATAATCAAGCAGCTGAGCAGGTAGGAATTACGCAGCACAGCTGGCAATTGTCAAGCAGATGACAGGCAGGAATTGTGCAGCTCAGCTGGAAATTGTCAAGCAGATGAGCAGACAGTAGTCACGCAGCTCAGCAGGCCCTGATCACGTGACTGAGCATGTAATGATCACGTGGCTGATCATACACTGATCACGTGATTGATCATGCACTGATCACTTGGATATCATGCACTGATCACGTGGCTGATCATACACTGTTCACGTGTCTGACCATGCACTGCTCACGTGGCTGATCATACACTGCTCACGTAACTGATCATGCACTGCTCACGTAACTGATCATGCACTGATCACGTGGCTATCATGCACTGATCACGTGGCTATCATGCACTGATCACGTGGCTGAACATTCACTGATCACGTGGCTGATCACACACTGCTCACGTAACTGATCATGCACCGATCACGTGGCTATCATGCACTGATCACGTGGCTATCATGCACTGATCACGTGGCTGAACATTCACTGATGACGTGGCTGATACACACTGCTCACGTAACTGATCATGGCACTGATCACGTGGCTATCATGCACTGATCACGTGGCTATCATGCACTGATCACGTGGCTGAACATTCACTGATCACGTGGCTGATCACACACTGCTCACGTAACTGATCATGCACTGATCACGTGGCTATCATGCACTGATCACGTGACTGAACATGCAGTGTTCACGTGGCTGATCACACACCTGTCACGTGACTGATCATGCACTGATCACGTGGCACTCATGCACTGATCACATGGCTGATCATACTCTGCTCACGTAACTGATCATGCACACATCACGTGGCTATCATGCACTGCTCACGTGGCTGGTCATGCAATGATCACGTAGATACCTTTTACTGGTCACGTGACTGATCATGCACAGATCACGTAAATGATCATGCACTGTTCACGTGACTGATCATGTACTGATCACGTGACTGATCATGCACTGATCACGTGGCTATCATGCTCTGCTAACGTGGCTGATCATGCAATGATCATGTAGCAACCATGTACTGGTCATGTGACTGATCATGCACTGATCACGTAATTGATCCTGCACTGATCACGTGGCTCATCATGCACTAATCACGTGACTGTTCACGCACTGATCACTTGACTGATCATGCAATGATCACGTGGCTATAATGCACTGATCACGTGGCTGATCATACACTGTTCACGTGCCTGGTCATGCACAGATCACGTGACTAACCATGAACTGATCTCGTGGCTATAATTCACTGATCACGTGGATATCATGCACTGATTATGTGCCTGTCATGCACAGATCACGTGATTAATCATGAAGTGATCACGTAGGTATCATGCACTGATCACGTGGCTGATTATACACTGTTCACGTGTCTGATCATGCACTGATCACGTGGCTGATCATACACTGCTCACGTAGCTGATCATGCACTGATCACGTGTCTATCATGCAGTGCTCACGTGGCTGATCCTGCAATGATCACGTAGCTAAAATGTACTGGTCACATGACTGATCATGCAATGGTAACGTAATTGATCATGCACTAATCACGGGACTGATCATGCACTGATCACCTGACTATCATACACTGCTTACGTGGCTGATCATACAATGATCACATAGCTACCATGTACTGGTCACGTGACTGATCATGCACTGATCACGTAATTGATCATGCACTGATCACGTGGCTGATCATACACTGATCACGTGACTGATCATGCACTGTTCACGTGACTGATCTTGCACTGATCACGTAGCTATCATGCACTGATCACCTGGCTGATCATGCACTGATACCGTGACTGAGCATGGACTGATCACATGACTATCATGTAGTGATCACGTGACTTAATGGCGCTGATCATGTGACTGATCATGCGCTGATCATGTTTGCTATCATACACTGATCATGTGCCTCTGGAGGCAATAAACAAAGAGCTGAGTAGGCACGAATCAAACAGTCAGCAGGCAATAATCATGGAACTCAGCTGTGAAGAATCATGCTGCTCAGCTGGCAATAATCAAGCAGCTGAGCAGGTAGGAATTACGCAGCACAGCTGGCAATTGTCAAGCAGATGACAGGCAGGAATTGTGCAGCTCAGCTGGAAATTGTCAAGCAGATGAGCAGACAGTAGTCACGCAGCTCAGCAGGCCCTGATCACGTGACTGAGCATGTAATGATCACGTGGCTGATCATACACTGATCACGTGATTGATCATGCACTGATCACTTGGATATCATGCACTGATCACGTGGCTGATCATACACTGTTCACGTGTCTGACCATGCACTGCTCACGTGGCTGATCATACCCTGCTCACGTAACTGATCATGCACTGATCACGTGGCTATCATGCACTGATCACGTGGCTATCATGCACTGATCACGTGGCTGAACATTCACTGATCACGTGGCTGATCACACACTGCTCACGTAACTGATCATGCACTGATCACGTGGCTATCATGCACTGATCACGTGACTGAACATGCAGTGTTCACGTGGCTGATCACACACCTGTCACGTGACTGATCATGCACTGATCACGTGGCACTCATGCACTGATCACATGGCTGATCATACTCTGCTCACGTAACTGATCATGCACACATCACGTGGCTATCATGCACTGCTCACGTGGCTGGTCATGCAATGATCACGTAGATACCTTTTACTGGTCACGTGACTGATCATGCACAGATCACGTAAATGATCATGCACTGTTCACGTGACTGATCATGTACTGATCACGTGACTGATCATGCACTGATCACGTGGCTATCATGCTCTGCTAACGTGGCTGATCATGCAATGATCATGTAGCAACCATGTACTGGTCATGTGACTGATCATGCACTGATCACGTAATTGATCCTGCACTGATCACGTGGCTCATCATGCACTAATCACGTGACTGTTCACGCACTGATCACTTGACTGATCATGCAATGATCACGTGGCTATAATGCACTGATCACGTGGCTGATCATACACTGTTCACGTGCCTGGTCATGCACAGATCACGTGACTAACCATGAACTGATCTCGTGGCTATAATTCACTGATCACGTGGATATCATGCACTGATTATGTGCCTGTCATGCACAGATCACGTGATTAATCATGAAGTGATCACGTAGGTATCATGCACTGATCACGTGGCTGATTATACACTGTTCACGTGTCTGATCATGCACTGATCACGTGGCTGATCATACACTGCTCACGTAGCTGATCATGCACTGATCACGTGTCTATCATGCAGTGCTCACGTGGCTGATCCTGCAATGATCACGTAGCTAAAATGTACTGGTCACATGACTGATCATGCAATGGTAACGTAATTGATCATGCACTAATCACGGGACTGATCATGCACTGATCACCTGACTATCATACACTGCTTACGTGGCTGATCATACAATGATCACAAAGCTACCATGTACTGGTCACGTGACTGATCATGCACTGATCACGTAATTGATCATGCACTGATCACCTGGCTGATCATACACTGATCACGTGACTGATCATGCACTGTTCACGTGACTGATCTTGCACTGATCACGTAGCTATCATGCACTGATCACCTGGCTGATCATGCACTGATACCGTGACTGAGCATGGACTGATCACATGACTATCATGTAGTGATCACGTGACTTAATGGCGCTGATCATGTGACTGATCATGCGCTGATCATGTTTGCTATCATACACTGATCATGTGCCTCTGGAGGCAATAAACAAAGAGCTGAGTAGGCACGAATCAAACAGTCAGCAGGCAATAATCATGGAACTCAGCTGTGAAGAATCATGCTGCTCAGCTGGCAATAATCAAGCAGCTGAGCAGGTAGGAATTACGCAGCACAGCTGGCAATTGTCAAGCAGATGACAGGCAGGAATTGTGCAGCTCAGCTGGAAATTGTCAAGCAGATGAGCAGACAGTAGTCACGCAGCTCAGCAGGCCCTGATCACGTGACTGAGCATGTAATGATCACGTGGCTGATCATACACTGATCACGTGATTGATCATGCACTGATCACTTGGATATCATGCACTGATCACGTGGCTGATCATACACTGTTCACGTGTCTGACCATGCACTGCTCACGTGGCTGATCATACACTGCTCACGTAACTGATCATGCACTGATCACGTGGCTATCATGCACTGATCACGTGGCTATCATGCACTGATCACGTGGCTGAACATTCACTGATCACGTGGCTGATCACACACTGCTCACGTAACTGATCATGCACTGATCACGTGGCTGAACATGCAATGTTCACGTGGCTGATCACACACCTGTCACGTGACTGATCATGCACTGATCACGTGGCTGAACATTCACTGATCACGTGGCTGATCACACACTGCTCACGTAACTGATCATGCACGGATCACGTGGCACTCATGCACTGATCACATGGCTGATCATACTCTGCTCACGTAACTGATCATGCACACATCATGTGGCTATCATTCACTGATCACGTGACTGAACATGCAATGTTCACGTGGCTGATCACACACCTGTCACGTGACTGATCATGCACTGATCACGTGGCACTCATGCACTGATCACGTGGCTGATCACACATTGCTCACGTAACTGATCATGCACTGATCACGTGGCTATCATGCACTGATCACGTGGCTGAACATTCACTGATCACGTGGCTGATCACACACTGCTCACGTAACTGATCATGCACTGATCACGTGGCTATCATGCACTGATCACGTGGCTATCATGCACTGATCACGTGGCTGAACATTCACTGATCACGTGGCTGATCACACACTGCTCACGTAACTGATCATGCACTGATCACGTGGCTATCATGCACTGATCACGTGACTGAACATGCAGTGTTCACGTGGCTGATCACACACCTGTCACGTGACTGATCATGCACTGATCACGTGGCACTCATGCACTGATCACATGGCTGATCATACTCTGCTCACGTAACTGATCATGCACACATCACGTGGCTATCATGCACTGCTCACGTGGCTGGTCATGCAATGATCACGTAGATACCTTTTACTGGTCACGTGACTGATCATGCACAGATCACGTAAATGATCATGCACTGTTCACGTGACTGATCATGTACTGATCACGTGACTGATCATGCACTGATCACGTGGCTATCATGCTCTGCTAACGTGGCTGATCATGCAATGATCATGTAGCAACCATGTACTGGTCATGTGACTGATCATGCACTGATCACGTAATTGATCCTGCACTGATCACGTGGCTCATCATGCACTAATCACGTGACTGTTCACGCACTGATCACTTGACTGATCATGCAATGATCACGTGGCTATAATGCACTGATCACGTGGCTGATCATACACTGTTCACGTGCCTGGTCATGCACAGATCACGTGACTAACCATGAACTGATCTCGTGGCTATAATTCACTGATCACGTGGATATCATGCACTGATTATGTGCCTGTCATGCACAGATCACGTGATTAATCATGAAGTGATCACGTAGGTATCATGCACTGATCACGTGGCTGATTATACACTGTTCACATGTCTGATCATGCACTGATCACGTGGCTGATCATACACTGCTCACGTAGCTGATCATGCACTGATCACGTGTCTATCATGCAGTGCTCACGTGGCTGATCCTGCAATGATCACGTAGCTAAAATGTACTGGTCACATGACTGATCATGCAATGGTAACGTAATTGATCATGCACTAATCACGGGACTGATCATGCACTGATCACCTGACTATCATACACTGCTTACGTGGCTGCTCATACAATGATCACATAGCTACCATGTACTGGTCACGTGACTGATCATGCACTGATCACGTAATTGATCATGCACTGATCACGTGGCTGATCATACACTGATCACGTGACTGATCATGCACTGTTCACGTGACTGATCTTGCACTGATCACGTAGCTATCATGCACTGATCACCTGGCTGATCATGCACTGATACCGTGACTGAGCATGGACTGATCACATGACTATCATGTAGTGATCACGTGACTTAATGGCGCTGATCATGTGACTGATCATGCGCTGATCATGTTTGCTATCATACACTGATCATGTGCCTCTGGAGGCAATAAACAAAGAGCTGAGTAGGCACGAATCAAACAGTCAGCAGGCAATAATCATGGAACTCAGCTGTGAAGAATCATGCTGCTCAGCTGGCAATAATCAAGCAGCTGAGCAGGTAGGAATTACGCAGCACAGCTGGCAATTGTCAAGCAGATGACAGGCAGGAATTGTGCAGCTCAGCTGGAAATTGTCAAGCAGATGAGCAGACAGTAGTCACGCAGCTCAGCAGGCCCTGATCACGTGACTGAGCATGTAATGATCACGTGGCTGATCATACACTGATCACGTGATTGATCATGCACTGATCACTTGGATATCATGCACTGATCACGTGGCTGATCATACACTGTTCACGTGTCTGACCATGCACTGCTCACGTGGCTGATCATACACTGCTCACGTAACTGATCATGCACTGATCACGTGGCTATCATGCACTGATCACGTGGCTATCATGCACTGATCACGTGGCTGATCACACACTGCTCACGTAACTGATCATGCACCGATCACGTGGCTATCATGCACTGATCACGTGGCTATCATGCACTGATCACGTGGCTGACATCACTGTCACGTGGCTGATCACACAACTGCTCACGTAATGGCTATGCACTGATCACGTGGCTATCATGCACTGATCACGTGGCTATCATGCACTGATCACGTGGCACTCATGCACTGATCACATGGCTGATCATACTCTGCTCACGTAACTGATCATGCACACATCACGTGGCTATCATTCACTGATCACGTGACTGAACATGCAATGTTCACGTGGCTGATCACACACCTGTCACGTGACTGATCATGCACTGATCACGTGGCACTCATGCACTGATCACATGGCTGATCATACTCTGCTCACGTAACTGATCATGCACACATCACGTGGCTATCATGCACTGCTCACGTGGCTGGTCATGCAATGATCACGTAGATACCTTTTACTGGTCACGTGACTGATCATGCACAGATCACGTAAATGATCATGCACTGTTCACGTGACTGATCATGTACTGATCACGTGACTGATCATGCACTGATCACGTGGCTATCATGCTCTGCTAACGTGGCTGATCATGCAATGATCATGTAGCAACCATGTACTGGTCATGTGACTGATCATGCACTGATCACGTAATTGATCCTGCACTGATCACGTGGCTCATCATGCACTAATCACGTGACTGTTCACGCACTGATCACTTGACTGATCATGCAATGATCACGTGGCTATAATGCACTGATCACGTGGCTGATCATACACTGTTCACGTGCCTGGTCATGCACAGATCACGTGACTAACCATGAACTGATCTCGTGGCTATAATTCACTGATCACGTGGATATCATGCACTGATTATGTGCCTGTCATGCACAGATCACGTGATTAATCATGAAGTGATCACGTAGGTATCATGCACTGATCACGTGGCTGATTATACACTGTTCACGTGTCTGATCATGCACTGATCACGTGGCTGATCATACACTGCTCACGTAGCTGATCATGCACTGATCACGTGTCTATCATGCAGTGCTCACGTGGCTGATCCTGCAATGATCACGTAGCTAAAATGTACTGGTCACATGACTGATCATGCAATGGTAACGTAATTGATCATGCACTAATCACGGGACTGATCATGCACTGATCACCTGACTATCATACACTGCTTACGTGGCTGATCATACAATGATCACATAGCTACCATGTACTGGTCACGTGACTGATCATGCACTGATCACGTAATTGATCATGCACTGATCACCTGGCTGATCATACACTGATCACGTGACTGATCATGCACTGTTCACGTGACTGATCTTGCACTGATCACGTAGCTATCATGCACTGATCACCTGGCTGATCATGCACTGATACCGTGACTGAGCATGGACTGATCACATGACTATCATGTAGTGATCACGTGACTTAATGGCGCTGATCATGTGACTGATCATGCGCTGATCATGTTTGCTATCATACACTGATCATGTGCCTCTGGAGGCAATAAACAAAGAGCTGAGTAGGCACGAATCAAACAGTCAGCAGGCAATAATCATGGAACTCAGCTGTGAAGAATCATGCTGCTCAGCTGGCAATAATCAAGCAGCTGAGCAGGTAGGAATTACGCAGCACAGCTGGCAATTGTCAAGCAGATGACAGGCAGGAATTGTGCAGCTCAGCTGGAAATTGTCAAGCAGATGAGCAGACAGTAGTCACGCAGCTCAGCAGGCCCTGATCACGTGACTGAGCATGTAATGATCACGTGGCTGATCATACACTGATCACGTGATTGATCATGCACTGATCACTTGGATATCATGCACTGATCACGTGGCTGATCATACACTGTTCACGTGTCTGACCATGCACTGCTCACGTGGCTGATCATACACTGCTCACGTAACTGATCATGCACTGATCACGTGGCTTCATGCACTGATCACGTGGCTGAACATTCACTGATCACATGGCTGATCACACACTGCTCACGTAACTGATCATGCACTGATCACGTGGCTATCATGCACTGATCACGTGGCTGAACATTCACTGATCACGTGGCTGATCACACACTGCTCACGTAACTGATCATGCACTGATCACGTGGCTATCATGCACTGATCACGTGATGAAACATGCAGTGTTCACGTGGCTGATCACACACCTGTCACGTGACTGAATCATGCACTGATCACGTGGCACTCATGCACTGATCACATGGCTGATCATACTCTGCTCACGTAACTGATCATGCACACATCACGTGGCTATCATGCACTGCTCACGTGGCTGGTCATGCAATGATCACGTAGATACCTTTTACTGGTCACGTGACTGATCATGCACAGATCACGTAAATGATCATGCACTGTTCACGTGACTGATCATGTACTGATCACGTGACTGATCATGCACTGATCACGTGGCTATCATGCTCTGCTAACGTGGCTGATCATGCAATGATCATGTAGCAACCATGTACTGGTCATGTGACTGATCATGCACTGATCACGTAATTGATCCTGCACTGATCACGTGGCTCATCATGCACTAATCACGTGACTGTTCACGCACTGATCACTTGACTGATCATGCAATGATCACGTGGCTATAATGCACTGATCACGTGGCTGATCATACACTGTTCACGTGCCTGGTCATGCACAGATCACGTGACTAACCATGAACTGATCTCGTGGCTATAATTCACTGATCACGTGGATATCATGCACTGATTATGTGCCTGTCATGCACAGATCACGTGATTAATCATGAAGTGATCACGTAGGTATCATGCACTGATCACGTGGCTGATTATACACTGTTCACGTGTCTGATCATGCACTGATCACGTGGCTGATCATACACTGCTCACGTAGCTGATCATGCACTGATCACGTGTCTATCATGCAGTGCTCACGTGGCTGATCCTGCAATGATCACGTAGCTAAAATGTACTGGTCACATGACTGATCATGCAATGGTAACGTAATTGATCATGCACTAATCACGGGACTGATCATGCACTGATCACCTGACTATCATACACTGCTTACGTGGCTGATCATACAATGATCACATAGCTACCATGTACTGGTCACGTGACTGATCATGCACTGATCACGTAATTGATCATGCACTGATCACCTGGCTGATCATACACTGATCACGTGACTGATCATGCACTGTTCACGTGACTGATCTTGCACTGATCACGTAGCTATCATGCACTGATCACCTGGCTGATCATGCACTGATACCGTGACTGAGCATGGACTGATCACATGACTATCATGTAGTGATCACGTGACTTAATGGCGCTGATCATGTGACTGATCATGCGCTGATCATGTTTGCTATCATACACTGATCATGTGCCTCTGGAGGCAATAAACAAAGAGCTGAGTAGGCACGAATCAAACAGTCAGCAGGCAATAATCATGGAACTCAGCTGTGAAGAATCATGCTGCTCAGCTGGCAATAATCAAGCAGCTGAGCAGGTAGGAATTACGCAGCACAGCTGGCAATTGTCAAGCAGATGACAGGCAGGAATTGTGCAGCTCAGCTGGAAATTGTCAAGCAGATGAGCAGACAGTAGTCACGCAGCTCAGCAGGCCCTGATCACGTGACTGAGCATGTAATGATCACGTGGCTGATCATACACTGATCACGTGATTGATCATGCACTGATCACTTGGATATCATGCACTGATCACGTGGCTGATCATACACTGTTCACGTGTCTGACCATGCACTGCTCACGTGGCTGATCATACACTGCTCACGTAACTGATCATGCACTGATCACGTGGCTATCATGCACTGATCACGTGGCTATCATGCACTGATCACGTGGTCGAACATTCACTGATCACGTGGCTGATCACACACTGCTCACGTAACTGATCATGCACTGATCACGTGGCTATTCATGCACTGATCACGTGACTTGAACATGCAATGTTACGTGGCTGATCACAACACCTGTCAGCTGACTGATCATGCACTGATCACGTGGCTATCATGCACTGATCACGTGCTGCAATCAGTGCAATGTCACGTGGCTGATCACACACTGCTCACGTATGACATGATCACTGCTATCTGCACTGATCACGTTGGTCACGTGCTATCACCACCTGTCACGTGATGATCATGCATGATCACGTGCATCAGCACTGATCACATGGCTGATCATACTCTGCTCACGTAACTGATCATGCACACATCACGTGGCTATCATGCACTGCTCACGTGGCTGGTCATGCAATGATCACGTAGATACCTTTTACTGGTCACGTGACTGATCATGCACAGATCACGTAAATGATCATGCACTGTTCACGTGACTGATCATGTACTGATCACGTGACTGATCATGCACTGATCACGTGGCTATCATGCTCTGCTAACGTGGCTGATCATGCAATGATCATGTAGCAACCATGTACTGGTCATGTGACTGATCATGCACTGATCACGTAATTGATCCTGCACTGATCACGTGGCTCATCATGCACTAATCACGTGACTGTTCACGCACTGATCACTTGACTGATCATGCAATGATCACGTGGCTATAATGCACTGATCACGTGGCTGATCATACACTGTTCACGTGCCTGGTCATGCACAGATCACGTGACTAACCATGAACTGATCTCGTGGCTATAATTCACTGATCACGTGGATATCATGCACTGATTATGTGCCTGTCATGCACAGATCACGTGATTAATCATGAAGTGATCACGTAGGTATCATGCACTGATCACGTGGCTGATTATACACTGTTCACGCGTCTGATCATGCACTGATCACGTGGCTGATCATACACTGCTCACGTAGCTGATCATGCACTGATCACGTGTCTATCATGCAGTGCTCACGTGGCTGATCCTGCAATGATCACGTAGCTAAAATGTACTGGTCACATGACTGATCATGCAATGGTAACGTAATTGATCATGCACTAATCACGGGACTGATCATGCACTGATCACCTGACTATCATACACTGCTTACGTGGCTGCTCATACAATGATCACATAGCTACCATGTACTGGTCACGTGACTGATCATGCACTGATCACGTAATTGATCATGCACTGATCACCTGGCTGATCATACACTGATCACGTGACTGATCATGCACTGTTCACGTGACTGATCTTGCCCTGATCACGTAGCTATCATGCACTGATCACCTGGCTGATCATGCACTGATACCGTGACTGAGCATGGACTGATCACATGACTATCATGTAGTGATCACGTGACTTAATGGCGCTGATCATGTGACTGATCATGCGCTGATCATGTTTGCTATCATACACTGATCATGTGCCTCTGGAGGCAATAAACAAAGAGCTGAGTAGGCACGAATCAAACAGTCAGCAGGCAATAATCATGGAACTCAGCTGTGAAGAATCATGCTGCTCAGCTGGCAATAATCAAGCAGCTGAGCAGGTAGGAATTACGCAGCACAGCTGGCAATTGTCAAGCAGATGACAGGCAGGAATTGTGCAGCTCAGCTGGAAATTGTCAAGCAGATGAGCAGACAGTAGTCACGCAGCTCAGCAGGCCCTGATCACGTGACTGAGCATGTAATGATCACGTGGCTGATCATACACTGATCACGTGATTGATCATGCACTGATCACTTGGATATCATGCACTGATCACGTGGCTGATCATACACTGATCACGTGATTGATCATGCACTGATCACTTGGATATCATGCACTGATCACGTGGCTGAACATTCACTGATCACGTGGCTGATCACACACTGCTCACGTAACTGATCATGCACTGATCACGTGGCTATCATGCACTGATCACGTGACTGAACATGCAGTGTTCACGTGGCTGATCACACACCTGTCACGTGACTGATCATGCACTGATCACGTGGCACTCATGCACTGATCACATGGCTGATCATACTCTGCTCACGTAACTGATCATGCACACATCACGTGGCTATCATGCACTGCTCACGTGGCTGGTCATGCAATGATCACGTAGATACCTTTTACTGGTCACGTGACTGATCATGCACAGATCACGTCAATGATCATGCACTGTTCACGTGACTGATCATGTACTGATCACGTGACTGATCATGCACTGATCACGTGGCTATCATGCTCTGCTAACGTGGCTGATCATGCAATGATCATGTAGCAACCATGTACTGGTCATGTGACTGATCATGCACTGATCACGTAATTGATCCTGCACTGATCACGTGGCTCATCATGCACTAATCACGTGACTGTTCACGCACTGATCACTTGACTGATCATGCAATGATCACGTGGCTATAATGCACTGATCACGTGGCTGATCATACACTGTTCACGTGCCTGGTCATGCACAGATCACGTGACTAACCATGAACTGATCTCGTGGCTATAATTCACTGATCACGTGGATATCATGCACTGATTATGTGCCTGTCATGCACAGATCACGTGATTAATCATGAAGTGATCACGTAGGTATCATGCACTGATCACGTGGCTGATTATACACTGTTCACATGTCTGATCATGCACTGATCACGTGGCTGATCATACACTGCTCACGTAGCTGATCATGCACTGATCACGTGTCTATCATGCAGTGCTCACGTGGCTGATCCTGCAATGATCACGTAGCTAAAATGTACTGGTCACATGACTGATCATGCAATGGTAACGTAATTGATCATGCACTAATCACGGGACTGATCATGCACTGATCACCTGACTATCATACACTGCTTACGTGGCTGATCATACAATGATCACATAGCTACCATGTACTGGTCACGTGACTGATCATGCACTGATCACGTAATTGATCATGCACTGATCACCTGGCTGATCATACACTGATCACGTGACTGATCATGCACTGTTCACGTGACTGATCTTGCACTGATCACGTAGCTATCATGCACTGATCACCTGGCTGATCATGCACTGATACCGTGACTGAGCATGGACTGATCACATGACTATCATGTAGTGATCACGTGACTTAATGGCGCTGATCATGTGACTGATCATGCGCTGATCATGTTTGCTATCATACACTGATCATGTGCCTCTGGAGGCAATAAACAAAGAGCTGAGTAGGCACGAATCAAACAGTCATCAGGCAATAATCATGGAACTCAGCTGTGAGGAATCATGCTGCTCAGCTGGCAATAATCAAGCAGCTGAGCAGGCAGGAATTACACAGCACAGCTGGCAATTGTCAAGCAGATGACAGGCAGGAATTGTGCAGCTCAGCTGGAAATTGTCAAGCAGATGAGCAGACAGTAGTCACGCAGCTCAGCAGGCCCTGATCACGTGACTGAGCATGTAATGATCACGTGGCTGATCATACACTGATCACGTGATTGATCATGCACTGATCACTTGGATATCATGCACTGATCACGTGGCTGATCATACACTGTTCACGTGATTAATCATGAAGTGATCACGTAGGTATCATGCACTGATCACGTGGCTGATTATACACTGTTCACATGTCTGATCATGCACTGATCACGTGGCTGATCATACACTGCTCACGTAGCTGATCATGCACTGATCACGTGTCTATCATGCAGTGCTCACGTGGCTGATCCTGCAATGATCACGTAGCTAAAATGTACTGGTCACATGACTGATCATGCAATGGTAACGTAATTGATCATGCACTAATCACGGGACTGATCATGCACTGATCACCTGACTATCATACACTGCTTACGTGGCTGATCATACAATGATCACATAGCTACCATGTACTGGTCACGTGACTGATCATGCACTGATCACGTAATTGATCATGCACTGATCACCTGGCTGATCATACACTGATCACGTGACTGATCATGCACTGTTCACGTGACTGATCTTGCACTGATCACGTAGCTATCATGCACTGATCACCTGGCTGATCATGCACTGATACCGTGACTGAGCATGGACTGATCACATGACTATCATGTAGTGATCACGTGACTTAATGGCGCTGATCATGTGACTGATCATGCGCTGATCATGTTTGCTATCATACACTGATCATGTGCCTCTGGAGGCAATAAACAAAGAGCTGAGTAGGCACGAATCAAACAGTCATCAGGCAATAATCATGGAACTCAGCTGTGAGGAATCATGCTGCTCAGCTGGCAATAATCAAGCAGCTGAGCAGGCAGGAATTACACAGCACAGCTGGCAATTGTCAAGCAGATGACAGGCAGGAATTGTGCAGCTCAGCTGGAAATTGTCAAGCAGATGAGCAGACAGTAGTCACGCAGCTCAGCAGGCCCTGATCACGTGACTGAGCATGTAATGATCACGTGGCTGATCATACACTGATCACGTGATTGATCATGCACTGATCACTTGGATATCATGCACTGATCACGTGGCTGATCATACACTGTTCACGTGATTAATCATGAAGTGATCACGTAGGTATCATGCACTGATCACGTGGCTGATTATACACTGTTCACATGTCTGATCATGCACTGATCACGTGGCTGATCATACACTGCTCACGTAGCTGATCATGCACTGATCACGTGTCTATCATGCAGTGCTCACGTGGCTGATCCTGCAATGATCACGTAGCTAAAATGTACTGGTCACATGACTGATCATGCAATGGTAACGTAATTGATCATGCACTAATCACGGGACTGATCATGCACTGATCACCTGACTATCATACACTGCTTACGTGGCTGATCATACAATGATCACATAGCTACCATGTACTGGTCACGTGACTGATCATGCACTGATCACGTAATTGATCATGCACTGATCACCTGGCTGATCATACACTGATCACGTGACTGATCATGCACTGTTCACGTGACTGATCTTGCACTGATCACGTAGCTATCATGCACTGATCACCTGGCTGATCATGCACTGATACCGTGACTGAGCATGGACTGATCACATGACTATCATGTAGTGATCACGTGACTTAATGGCGCTGATTATGTGACTGATCATGCGCTGATCATGTTTGCTATCATACACTGATCATGTGCCTCTGGAGGCAATAAACAAAGAGCTGAGTAGGCACGAATCAAACAGTCATCAGGCAATAATCATGGAACTCAGCTGTGAGGAATCATGCTGCTCAGCTGGCAATAATCAAGCAGCTGAGCAGGCAGGAATTACACAGCACAGCTGGCAATTGTCAAGCAGATGACAGGCAGGAATTGTGCAGCTCAGCTGGAAATTGTCAAGCAGATGAGCAGACAGTAGTCACGCAGCTCAGCAGGCCCTGATCACGTGACTGAGCATGTAATGATCACGTGGCTGATCATACACTGATCACGTGATTGATCATGCACTGATCACTTGGATATCATGCACTGATCACGTGGCTGATCATACACTGTTCACGTGTCTGACCATGCACTGCTCACGTGGCTGATCATACACTGCTCACGTAACTGATCATGCACTGATCACGTGGCTATCATGCACTGATCACGTGGCTATCATGCACTGATCACGTGGCTGAACATTCACTGATCACGTGGCTGATCACACACTGCTCACGTAACTGATCATGCACTGATCACGTGGCTATCATGCACTGATCACGTGGCTGAACATTCACTGATCACGTGGCTGATCACACACTGCTCACGTAACTGATCATGCACGGATCATGTGGCACTCATGCACTGATCACATGGCTGATCATACTCTGCTCACGTAACTGATCATGCACACATCACGTGGCTATCATTCACTGATCACGTGACTGAACATGCAATGTTCACGTGGCTGATCACACACCTGTCACGTGACTGATCATGCACTGATCACGTGGCACTCATGCACTGATCACATGGCTGATCATACTCTGCTCACGTAACTGATCATGCACACATCACGTGGCTATCATGCACTGCTCACGTGGCTGGTCATGCAATGATCACGTAGATACCTTTTACTGGTCACGTGACTGATCATGCACAGATCACGTAAATGATCATGCACTGTTCACGTGACTGATCATGTACTGATCACGTGACTGATCATGCACTGATCACGTGGCTATCATGCTCTGCTAACGTGGCTGATCATGCAATGATCATGTAGCAACCATGTACTGGTCATGTGACTGATCATGCACTGATCACGTAATTGATCCTGCACTGATCACGTGGCTCATCATGCACTAATCACGTGACTGTTCACGCACTGATCACTTGACTGATCATGCAATGATCACGTGGCTATAATGCACTGATCACGTGGCTGATCATACACTGTTCACGTGCCTGGTCATGCACAGATCACGTGACTAACCATGAACTGATCTCGTGGCTATAATTCACTGATCACGTGGATATCATGCACTGATTATGTGCCTGTCATGCACAGATCACGTGATTAATCATGAAGTGATCACGTAGGTATCATGCACTGATCACGTGGCTGATTATACACTGTTCACGTGTCTGATCATGCACTGATCACGTGGCTGATCATACACTGCTCACGTAGCTGATCATGCACTGATCACGTGTCTATCATGCAGTGCTCACGTGGCTGATCCTGCAATGATCACGTAGCTAAAATGTACTGGTCACATGACTGATCATGCAATGGTAACGTAATTGATCATGCACTAATCACGGGACTGATCATGCACTGATCACCTGACTATCATACACTGCTTACGTGGCTGATCATACACTGCTCACGTAACTGATCATGCACTGATCACGTGGCTATCATGCACTGATCACGTGGCTATCATGCACTGATCACGTGGCTGAACATTCACTGATCACGTGGCAGATCACACACTGCTCACGTAACTGATCATGCACTGATCACGTGGCTGAACATGCAATGTTCACGTGGCTGATCACACACCTGTCACGTGACTGATCATGCACTGATCACGTGGCTGAACATTCACTGATCACGTGGCTGATCACACACTGCTCACGTAACTGATCATGCACGGATCACGTGGCACTCATGCACTGATCACATGGCTGATCATATTCTGCTCACGTAACTGATCATGCACACATCACGTGGCTATCATTCACTGATCACGTGACTGAACATGCAATGTTCACGTGGCTGATCACACACCTGTCACGTGACTGATCATGCACTGATCACGTGGCACTCATGCACTGATCACATGGCTGATCATACTCTGCTCACGTAACTGATCATGCACACATCACGTGGCTATCATGCACTGCTCACGTGGCTGGTCATGCAATGATCACGTAGATACCTTTTACTGGTCACGTGACTGATCATGCACAGATCACGTAAATGATCATGCACTGTTCACGTGACTGATCATGTACTGATCACGTGACTGATCATGCACTGATCACGTGGCTATCATGCTCTGCTAACGTGGCTGATCATGCAATGATCATGTAGCAACCATGTACTGGTCATGTGACTGATCATGCACTGATCACGTAATTGATCCTGCACTGATCACGTGGCTCATCATGCACTAATCACGTGACTGTTCACGCACTGATCACTTGACTGATCATGCAATGATCACGTGGCTATAATGCACTGATCACGTGGCTGATCATACACTGTTCACGTGCCTGGTCATGCACAGATCACGTGACTAACCATGAACTGATCTCGTGGCTATAATTCACTGATCACGTGGATATCATGCACTGATTATGTGCCTGTCATGCACAGATCACGTGATTAATCATGAAGTGATCACGTAGGTATCATGCACTGATCACGTGGCTGATTATACACTGTTCACGTGTCTGATCATGCACTGATCACGTGGCTGATCATACACTGCTCACGTAGCTGATCATGCACTGATCACGTGTCTATCATGCAGTGCTCACGTGGCTGATCCTGCAATGATCACGTAGCTAAAATGTACTGGTCACATGACTGATCATGCAATGGTAACGTAATTGATCATGCACTAATCACGGGACTGATCATGCACTGATCACCTGACTATCATACACTGCTTACGTGGCTGATCATACACTGCTCACGTAACTGATCATGCACTGATCACGTGGCTATCATGCACTGATCACGTGGCTATCATGCACTGATCACGTGGCTGAACATTCACTGATCACGTGGCAGATCACACACTGCTCACGTAACTGATCATGCACTGATCACGTGGCTGAACATGCAATGTTCACGTGGCTGATCACACACCTGTCACGTGACTGATCATGCACTGATCACGTGGCTGAACATTCACTGATCACGTGGCTGATCACACACTGCTCACGTAACTGATCATGCACGGATCACGTGGCACTCATGCACTGATCACATGGCTGATCATATTCTGCTCACGTAACTGATCATGCACACATCACGTGGCTATCATTCACTGATCACGTGACTGAACATGCAATGTTCACGTGGCTGATCACACACCTGTCACGTGACTGATCATGCACTGATCACGTGGCACTCATGCACTGATCACATGGCTGATCATACTCTGCTCACGTAACTGATCATGCACACATCACGTGGCTATCATGCACTGCTCACGTGGCTGGTCATGCAATGATCACGTAGATACCTTTTACTGGTCACGTGACTGATCATGCACAGATCACGTCAATGATCATGCACTGTTCACGTGACTGATCATGTACTGATCACGTGACTGATCATGCACTGATCACGTGGCTATCATGCTCTGCTAATGTGGCTGATCATGCAATGATCATGTAGCAACCAT
Source organism: Bos taurus (assembly GCF_002263795.3). Lineage (NCBI taxonomy): Eukaryota > Metazoa > Chordata > Mammalia > Artiodactyla > Bovidae > Bos > Bos taurus. The sequence continues at coordinate 32,759 of NW_020191883.1, read as the reverse complement.
GTACTGGTCATGTGACTGATCATGCACTGATCACGTAATTGATCCTGCACTGATCACGTGGCTCATCATGCACTAATCACGTGACTGTTCACGCACTGATCACTTGACTGATCATGCAATGATCACGTGGCTATAATGCACTGATCACGTGGCTGATCATACACTGTTCACGTGCCTGGTCATGCACAGATCACGTGACTAACCATGAACTGATCTCGTGGCTATAATTCACTGATCACGTGGATATCATGCACTGATTATGTGCCTGTCATGCACAGATCACGTGATTAATCATGAAGTGATCACGTAGGTATCATGCACTGATCACGTGGCTGATTATACACTGTTCACGTGTCTGATCATGCACTGATCACGTGGCTGATCATACACTGCTCACGTAGCTGATCATGCACTGATCACGTGTCTATCATGCAGTGCTCACGTGGCTGATCCTGCAATGATCACGTAGCTAAAATGTACTGGTCACATGACTGATCATGCAATGGTAACGTAATTGATCATGCACTAATCACGGGACTGATCATGCACTGATCACCTGACTATCATACACTGCTTACGTGGCTGCTCATACAATGATCACATAGCTACCATGTACTGGTCACGTGACTGATCATGCACTGATCACGTAATTGATCATGCACTGATCACGTGGCTGATCATACACTGATCACGTGACTGATCATGCACTGTTCACGTGACTGATCTTGCACTGATCACGTAGCTATCATGCACTGATCACCTGGCTGATCATGCACTGATACCGTGACTGAGCATGGACTGATCACATGACTATCATGTAGTGATCACGTGACTTAATGGCGCTGATCATGTGACTGATCATGCGCTGATCATGTTTGCTATCATACACTGATCATGTGCCTCTGGAGGCAATAAACAAAGAGCTGAGTAGGCACGAATCAAACAGTCAGCAGGCAATAATCATGGAACTCAGCTGTGAAGAATCATGCTGCTCAGCTGGCAATAATCAAGCAGCTGAGCAGGTAGGAATTACGCAGCACAGCTGGCAATTGTCAAGCAGATGACAGGCAGGAATTGTGCAGCTCAGCTGGAAATTGTCAAGCAGATGAGCAGACAGTAGTCACGCAGCTCAGCAGGCCCTGATCACGTGACTGAGCATGTAATGATCACGTGGCTGATCATACACTGATCACGTGATTGATCATGCACTGATCACTTGGATATCATGCACTGATCACGTGGCTGATCATACACTGTTCACGTGTCTGACCATGCACTGCTCACGTGGCTGATCATACACTGCTCACGTAACTGATCATGCACTGATCACGTGGCTATCATGCACTGATCACGTGGCTATCATGCACTGATCACGTGGCTGAACATTCACTGATCACGTGGCTGATCACACACTGCTCACGTAACTGATCATGCACTGATCACGTGGCTATCATGCACTGATCACGTGGCTATCATGCACTGATCACGTGGCTGAACATTCACTGATCACGTGGCTGATCACACACTGCTCACGTAACTGATCATGCACTGATCACGTGGCTATCATGCACTGATCACGTGGCTATCATGCACTGATCACGTGGCTGAACATTCACTGATCACGTGGCTGATCACACACTGCTCACGTAACTGATCATGCACTGATCACGTGGCTATCATGCACTGATCACGTGACTGAACATGCAGTGTTCACGTGGCTGATCACACACCTGTCACGTGACTGATCATGCACTGATCACGTGGCACTCATGCACTGATCACATGGCTGATCATACTCTGCTCACGTAACTGATCATGCACACATCACGTGGCTATCATGCACTGCTCACGTGGCTGGTCATGCAATGATCACGTAGATACCTTTTACTGGTCACGTGACTGATCATGCACAGATCACGTAAATGATCATGCACTGTTCACGTGACTGATCATGTACTGATCACGTGACTGATCATGCACTGATCACGTGGCTATCATGCTCTGCTAACGTGGCTGATCATGCAATGATCATGTAGCAACCATGTACTGGTCATGTGACTGATCATGCACTGATCACGTAATTGATCCTGCACTGATCACGTGGCTCATCATGCACTAATCACGTGACTGTTCACGCACTGATCACTTGACTGATCATGCAATGATCACGTGGCTATAATGCACTGATCACGTGGCTGATCATACACTGTTCACGTGCCTGGTCATGCACAGATCACGTGACTAACCATGAACTGATCTCGTGGCTATAATTCACTGATCACGTGGATATCATGCACTGATTATGTGCCTGTCATGCACAGATCACGTGATTAATCATGAAGTGATCACGTAGGTATCATGCACTGATCACGTGGCTGATTATACACTGTTCACGTGTCTGATCATGCACTGATCACGTGGCTGATCATACACTGCTCACGTAGCTGATCATGCACTGATCACGTGTCTATCATGCAGTGCTCACGTGGCTGATCCTGCAATGATCACGTAGCTAAAATGTACTGGTCACATGACTGATCATGCAATGGTAACGTAATTGATCATGCACTAATCACGGGACTGATCATGCACTGATCACCTGACTATCATACACTGCTTACGTGGCTGATCATACAATGATCACATAGCTACCATGTACTGGTCACGTGACTGATCATGCACTGATCACGTAATTGATCATGCACTGATCACCTGGCTGATCATACACTGATCACGTGACTGATCATGCACTGTTCACGTGACTGATCTTGCACTGATCACGTAGCTATCATGCACTGATCACCTGGCTGATCATGCACTGATACCGTGACTGAGCATGGACTGATCACATGACTATCATGTAGTGATCACGTGACTTAATGGCGCTGATCATGTGACTGATCATGCGCTGATCATGTTTGCTATCATACACTGATCATGTGCCTCTGGAGGCAATAAACAAAGAGCTGAGTAGGCACGAATCAAACAGTCAGCAGGCAATAATCATGGAACTCAGCTGTGAAGAATCATGCTGCTCAGCTGGCAATAATCAAGCAGCTGAGCAGGTAGGAATTACGCAGCACAGCTGGCAATTGTCAAGCAGATGACAGGCAGGAATTGTGCAGCTCAGCTGGAAATTGTCAAGCAGATGAGCAGACAGTAGTCACGCAGCTCAGCAGGCCCTGATCACGTGACTGAGCATGTAATGATCACGTGGCTGATCATACACTGATCACGTGATTGATCATGCACTGATCACTTGGATATCATGCACTGATCACGTGGCTGATCATACACTGTTCACGTGTCTGACCATGCACTGCTCACGTGGCTGATCATACACTGCTCACGTAACTGATCATGCACTGATCACGTGGCTATCATGCACTGATCACGTGGCTATCATGCACTGATCACGTGGCTGAACATTCACTGATCACGTGGCTGATCACACCTGCCACTAATGATCATCACTGATAACTTGCTCATGCATGCACTGATCACGTCGTGCTATCTCATGCACTGATCACGTGGCTACGAACATGCAATGTTCACGTGGCTGATCACACACGCTCACGTACGTATGCACTGATCATGCTATCATGATACACGTGGCATCATCACTGGCACACACCTGTCACGTGACTGTTCATTCACTGATCACGTGGCACTCATAGCACTGATCACATGGCTGATCATACTCTGCTCACGTAACTGATCATGCACACATCACGTGGCTATCATGCACTGCTCACGTGGCTGGTCATGCAATGATCACGTAGATACCTTTTACTGGTCACGTGACTGATCATGCACAGATCACGTAAATGATCATGCACTGTTCACGTGACTGATCATGTACTGATCACGTGACTGATCATGCACTGATCACGTGGCTATCATGCTCTGCTAACGTGGCTGATCATGCAATGATCATGTAGCAACCATGTACTGGTCATGTGACTGATCATGCACTGATCACGTAATTGATCCTGCACTGATCACGTGGCTCATCATGCACTAATCACGTGACTGTTCACGCACTGATCACTTGACTGATCATGCAATGATCACGTGGCTATAATGCACTGATCACGTGGCTGATCATACACTGTTCACGTGCCTGGTCATGCACAGATCACGTGACTAACCATGAACTGATCTCGTGGCTATAATTCACTGATCACGTGGATATCATGCACTGATTATGTGCCTGTCATGCACAGATCACGTGATTAATCATGAAGTGATCACGTAGGTATCATGCACTGATCACGTGGCTGATTATACACTGTTCACGTGTCTGATCATGCACTGATCACGTGGCTGATCATACACTGCTCACGTAGCTGATCATGCACTGATCACGTGTCTATCATGCAGTGCTCACGTGGCTGATCCTGCAATGATCACGTAGCTAAAATGTACTGGTCACATGACTGATCATGCAATGGTAACGTAATTGATCATGCACTAATCACGGGACTGATCATGCACTGATCACCTGACTATCATACACTGCTTACGTGGCTGATCATACAATGATCACATAGCTACCATGTACTGGTCACGTGACTGATCATGCACTGATCACGTAATTGATCATGCACTGATCACCTGGCTGATCATACACTGATCACGTGACTGATCATGCACTGTTCACGTGACTGATCTTGCACTGATCACGTAGCTATCATGCACTGATCACCTGGCTGATCATGCACTGATACCGTGACTGAGCATGGACTGATCACATGACTATCATGTAGTGATCACGTGACTTAATGGCGCTGATCATGTGACTGATCATGCGCTGATCATGTTTGCTATCATACACTGATCATGTGCCTCTGGAGGCAATAAACAAAGAGCTGAGTAGGCACGAATCAAACAGTCAGCAGGCAATAATCATGGAACTCAGCTGTGAAGAATCATGCTGCTCAGCTGGCAATAATCAAGCAGCTGAGCAGGTAGGAATTACGCAGCACAGCTGGCAATTGTCAAGCAGATGACAGGCAGGAATTGTGCAGCTCAGCTGGAAATTGTCAAGCAGATGAGCAGACAGTAGTCACGCAGCTCAGCAGGCCCTGATCACGTGACTGAGCATGTAATGATCACGTGGCTGATCATACACTGATCACGTGATTGATCATGCACTGATCACTTGGATATCATGCACTGATCACGTGGCTGATCATACACTGTTCACGTGTCTGACCATGCACTGCTCACGTGGCTGATCATACACTGCTCACGTAACTGATCATGCACTGATCACGTGGCTATCATGCACTGATCACGTGGCTATCATGCACTGATCACGTGGCTGAACATTCACTGATCACGTGGCTGATCACACACTGCTCACGTAACTGATCATGCACTGATCACGTGGCTATCATGCACTGATCACGTGGCTATCATGCACTGATCACGTGGCTGAACATTCACTGATCACGTGGCTGATCACACACTGCTCACGTAACTGATCATGCACTGATCACGTGGCTATCATGCACTGATCACGTGGCTATCATGCACTGATCACGTGGCTGAACATTCACTGATCACGTGGCTGATCACACACTGCTCACGTAACTGATCATGCACTGATCACGTGGCTATCATGCACTGATCACGTGACTGAACATGCAGTGTTCACGTGGCTGATCACACACCTGTCACGTGACTGATCATGCACTGATCACGTGGCACTCATGCACTGATCACATGGCTGATCATACTCTGCTCACGTAACTGATCATGCACACATCACGTGGCTATCATGCACTGCTCACGTGGCTGGTCATGCAATGATCACGTAGATACCTTTTACTGGTCACGTGACTGATCATGCACAGATCACGTAAATGATCATGCACTGTTCACGTGACTGATCATGTACTGATCACGTGACTGATCATGCACTGATCACGTGGCTATCATGCTCTGCTAACGTGGCTGATCATGCAATGATCATGTAGCAACCATGTACTGGTCATGTGACTGATCATGCACTGATCACGTAATTGATCCTGCACTGATCACGTGGCTCATCATGCACTAATCACGTGACTGTTCACGCACTGATCACTTGACTGATCATGCAATGATCACGTGGCTATAATGCACTGATCACGTGGCTGATCATACACTGTTCACGTGCCTGGTCATGCACAGATCACGTGACTAACCATGAACTGATCTCGTGGCTATAATTCACTGATCACGTGGATATCATGCACTGATTATGTGCCTGTCATGCACAGATCACGTGATTAATCATGAAGTGATCACGTAGGTATCATGCACTGATCACGTGGCTGATTATACACTGTTCACGTGTCTGATCATGCACTGATCACGTGGCTGATCATACACTGCTCACGTAGCTGATCATGCACTGATCACGTGTCTATCATGCAGTGCTCACGTGGCTGATCCTGCAATGATCACGTAGCTAAAATGTACTGGTCACATGACTGATCATGCAATGGTAACGTAATTGATCATGCACTAATCACGGGACTGATCATGCACTGATCACCTGACTATCATACACTGCTTACGTGGCTGATCATACAATGATCACATAGCTACCATGTACTGGTCACGTGACTGATCATGCACTGATCACGTAATTGATCATGCACTGATCACCTGGCTGATCATACACTGATCACGTGACTGATCATGCACTGTTCACGTGACTGATCTTGCACTGATCACGTAGCTATCATGCACTGATCACCTGGCTGATCATGCACTGATACCGTGACTGAGCATGGACTGATCACATGACTATCATGTAGTGATCACGTGACTTAATGGCGCTGATCATGTGACTGATCATGCGCTGATCATGTTTGCTATCATACACTGATCATGTGCCTCTGGAGGCAATAAACAAAGAGCTGAGTAGGCACGAATCAAACAGTCAGCAGGCAATAATCATGGAACTCAGCTGTGAAGAATCATGCTGCTCAGCTGGCAATAATCAAGCAGCTGAGCAGGTAGGAATTACGCAGCACAGCTGGCAATTGTCAAGCAGATGACAGGCAGGAATTGTGCAGCTCAGCTGGAAATTGTCAAGCAGATGAGCAGACAGTAGTCACGCAGCTCAGCAGGCCCTGATCACGTGACTGAGCATGTAATGATCACGTGGCTGATCATACACTGATCACGTGATTGATCATGCACTGATCACTTGGATATCATGCACTGATCACGTGGCTGATCATACACTGTTCACGTGTCTGACCATGCACTGCTCACGTGGCTGATCATACACTGCTCACGTAACTGATCATGCACTGATCACGTGGCTATCATGCACTGATCACGTGGCTATCATGCACTGATCACGTGGCTGAACATTCACTGATCACGTGGCTGATCACACACTGCTCACGTAACTGATCATGCACTGATCACGTGGCTATCATGCACTGATCACGTGACTGAACATGCAGTGTTCACGTGGCTGATCACACACCTGTCACGTGACTGATCATGCACTGATCACGTGGCACTCATGCACTGATCACATGGCTGATCATACTCTGCTCACGTAACTGATCATGCCATGCACACATCACGTGGCTATCATGCACTGCTCACGTGGCTGGTCATGCAATGATCACGTAGATACCTTTTACTGGTCACGTGACTGATCATGCACAGATCACGTAAATGATCATGCACTGTTCACGTGACTGATCATGTACTGATCACGTGACTGATCATGCACTGATCACGTGGCTATCATGCTCTGCTAACGTGGCTGATCATGCAATGATCATGTAGCAACCATGTACTGGTCATGTGACTGATCATGCACTGATCACGTAATTGATCCTGCACTGATCACGTGGCTCATCATGCACTAATCACGTGACTGTTCACGCACTGATCACTTGACTGATCATGCAATGATCACGTGGCTATAATGCACTGATCACGTGGCTGATCATACACTGTTCACGTGCCTGGTCATGCACAGATCACGTGACTAACCATGAACTGATCTCGTGGCTATAATTCACTGATCACGTGGATATCATGCACTGATTATGTGCCTGTCATGCACAGATCACGTGATTAATCATGAAGTGATCACGTAGGTATCATGCACTGATCACGTGGCTGATTATACACTGTTCACGTGTCTGATCATGCACTGATCACGTGGCTGATCATACACTGCTCACGTAGCTGATCATGCACTGATCACGTGTCTATCATGCAGTGCTCACGTGGCTGATCCTGCAATGATCACGTAGCTAAAATGTACTGGTCACATGACTGATCATGCAATGGTAACGTAATTGATCATGCACTAATCACGGGACTGATCATGCACTGATCACCTGACTATCATACACTGCTTACGTGGCTGATCATACAATGATCACATAGCTACCATGTACTGGTCACGTGACTGATCATGCACTGATCACGTAATTGATCATGCACTGATCACCTGGCTGATCATACACTGATCACGTGACTGATCATGCACTGTTCACGTGACTGATCTTGCACTGATCACGTAGCTATCATGCACTGATCACCTGGCTGATCATGCACTGATACCGTGACTGAGCATGGACTGATCACATGACTATCATGTAGTGATCACGTGACTTAATGGCGCTGATCATGTGACTGATCATGCGCTGATCATGTTTGCTATCATACACTGATCATGTGCCTCTGGAGGCAATAAACAAAGAGCTGAGTAGGCACGAATCAAACAGTCAGCAGGCAATAATCATGGAACTCAGCTGTGAAGAATCATGCTGCTCAGCTGGCAATAATCAAGCAGCTGAGCAGGTAGGAATTACGCAGCACAGCTGGCAATTGTCAAGCAGATGACAGGCAGGAATTGTGCAGCTCAGCTGGAAATTGTCAAGCAGATGAGCAGACAGTAGTCACGCAGCTCAGCAGGCCCTGATCACGTGACTGAGCATGTAATGATCACGTGGCTGATCATACACTGATCACGTGATTGATCATGCACTGATCACTTGGATATCATGCACTGATCACGTGGCTGATCATACACTGTTCACGTGTCTGACCATGCACTGCTCACGTGGCTGATCATACCCTGCTCACGTAACTGATCATGCACTGATCACGTGGCTATCATGCACTGATCACGTGGCTATCATGCACTGATCACGTGGCTGAACATTCACTGATCACGTGGCTGATCACACACTGCTCACGTAACTGATCATGCACTGATCACGTGGCTATCATGCACTGATCACGTGACTGAACATGCAGTGTTCACGTGGCTGATCACACACCTGTCACGTGACTGATCATGCACTGATCACGTGGCACTCATGCACTGATCACATGGCTGATCATACTCTGCTCACGTAACTGATCATGCACACATCACGTGGCTATCATGCACTGCTCACGTGGCTGGTCATGCAATGATCACGTAGATACCTTTTACTGGTCACGTGACTGATCATGCACAGATCACGTAAATGATCATGCACTGTTCACGTGACTGATCATGTACTGATCACGTGACTGATCATGCACTGATCACGTGGCTATCATGCTCTGCTAACGTGGCTGATCATGCAATGATCATGTAGCAACCATGTACTGGTCATGTGACTGATCATGCACTGATCACGTAATTGATCCTGCACTGATCACGTGGCTCATCATGCACTAATCACGTGACTGTTCACGCACTGATCACTTGACTGATCATGCAATGATCACGTGGCTATAATGCACTGATCACGTGGCTGATCATACACTGTTCACGTGCCTGGTCATGCACAGATCACGTGACTAACCATGAACTGATCTCGTGGCTATAATTCACTGATCACGTGGATATCATGCACTGATTATGTGCCTGTCATGCACAGATCACGTGATTAATCATGAAGTGATCACGTAGGTATCATGCACTGATCACGTGGCTGATTATACACTGTTCACGTGTCTGATCATGCACTGATCACGTGGCTGATCATACACTGCTCACGTAGCTGATCATGCACTGATCACGTGTCTATCATGCAGTGCTCACGTGGCTGATCCTGCAATGATCACGTAGCTAAAATGTACTGGTCACATGACTGATCATGCAATGGTAACGTAATTGATCATGCACTAATCACGGGACTGATCATGCACTGATCACCTGACTATCATACACTGCTTACGTGGCTGATCATACAATGATCACATAGCTACCATGTACTGGTCACGTGACTGATCATGCACTGATCACGTAATTGATCATGCACTGATCACCTGGCTGATCATACACTGATCACGTGACTGATCATGCACTGTTCACGTGACTGATCTTGCACTGATCACGTAGCTATCATGCACTGATCACCTGGCTGATCATGCACTGATACCGTGACTGAGCATGGACTGATCACATGACTATCATGTAGTGATCACGTGACTTAATGGCGCTGATCATGTGACTGATCATGCGCTGATCATGTTTGCTATCATACACTGATCATGTGCCTCTGGAGGCAATAAACAAAGAGCTGAGTAGGCACGAATCAAACAGTCAGCAGGCAATAATCATGGAACTCAGCTGTGAAGAATCATGCTGCTCAGCTGGCAATAATCAAGCAGCTGAGCAGGTAGGAATTACGCAGCACAGCTGGCAATTGTCAAGCAGATGACAGGCAGGAATTGTGCAGCTCAGCTGGAAATTGTCAAGCAGATGAGCAGACAGTAGTCACGCAGCTCAGCAGGCCCTGATCACGTGACTGAGCATGTAATGATCACGTGGCTGATCATACACTGATCACGTGATTGATCATGCACTGATCACTTGGATATCATGCACTGATCACGTGGCTGATCATACACTGTTCACGTGTCTGACCATGCACTGCTCACGTGGCTGATCATACACTGCTCACGTAACTGATCATGCACTGATCACGTGGCTATCATGCACTGATCACGTGGCTATCATGCACTGATCACGTGGCTGAACATTCACTGATCACGTGGCTGATCACACACTGCTCACGTAACTGATCATGCACTGATCACGTGGCTATCATGCACTGATCACGTGGCTGAACATTCACTGATCACGTGGCTGATCACACACTGCTCACGTAACTGATCATGCACTGATCACGTGGCTATCATGCACTGATCACGTGGCTATCATGCACTGATCACGTGGCTGAACATTCACTGATCACGTGGCTGATCACACACTGCTCACGTAACTGATCATGCACTGATCACGTGGCTATCATGCACTGATCACGTGACTGAACATGCAGTGTTCACGTGGCTGATCACACACCTGTCACGTGACTGATCATGCACTGATCACGTGGCACTCATGCACTGATCACATGGCTGATCATACTCTGCTCACGTAACTGATCATGCACACATCACGTGGCTATCATGCACTGCTCACGTGGCTGGTCATGCAATGATCACGTAGATACCTTTTACTGGTCACGTGACTGATCATGCACAGATCACGTAAATGATCATGCACTGTTCACGTGACTGATCATGTACTGATCACGTGACTGATCATGCACTGATCACGTGGCTATCATGCTCTGCTAACGTGGCTGATCATGCAATGATCATGTAGCAACCATGTACTGGTCATGTGACTGATCATGCACTGATCACGTAATTGATCCTGCACTGATCACGTGGCTCATCATGCACTAATCACGTGACTGTTCACGCACTGATCACTTGACTGATCATGCAATGATCACGTGGCTATAATGCACTGATCACGTGGCTGATCATACACTGTTCACGTGCCTGGTCATGCACAGATCACGTGACTAACCATGAACTGATCTCGTGGCTATAATTCACTGATCACGTGGATATCATGCACTGATTATGTGCCTGTCATGCACAGATCACGTGATTAATCATGAAGTGATCACGTAGGTATCATGCACTGATCACGTGGCTGATTATACACTGTTCACGTGTCTGATCATGCACTGATCACGTGGCTGATCATACACTGCTCACGTAGCTGATCATGCACTGATCACGTGTCTATCATGCAGTGCTCACGTGGCTGATCCTGCAATGATCACGTAGCTAAAATGTACTGGTCACATGACTGATCATGCAATGGTAACGTAATTGATCATGCACTAATCACGGGACTGATCATGCACTGATCACCTGACTATCATACACTGCTTACGTGGCTGATCATACAATGATCACATAGCTACCATGTACTGGTCACGTGACTGATCATGCACTGATCACGTAATTGATCATGCACTGATCACCTGGCTGATCATACACTGATCACGTGACTGATCATGCACTGTTCACGTGACTGATCTTGCACTGATCACGTAGCTATCATGCACTGATCACCTGGCTGATCATGCACTGATACCGTGACTGAGCATGGACTGATCACATGACTATCATGTAGTGATCACGTGACTTAATGGCGCTGATCATGTGACTGATCATGCGCTGATCATGTTTGCTATCATACACTGATCATGTGCCTCTGGAGGCAATAAACAAAGAGCTGAGTAGGCACGAATCAAACAGTCAGCAGGCAATAATCATGGAACTCAGCTGTGAAGAATCATGCTGCTCAGCTGGCAATAATCAAGCAGCTGAGCAGGTAGGAATTACGCAGCACAGCTGGCAATTGTCAAGCAGATGACAGGCAGGAATTGTGCAGCTCAGCTGGAAATTGTCAAGCAGATGAGCAGACAGTAGTCACGCAGCTCAGCAGGCCCTGATCACGTGACTGAGCATGTAATGATCACGTGGCTGATCATACACTGATCACGTGATTGATCATGCACTGATCACTTGGATATCATGCACTGATCACGTGGCTGATCATACACTGTTCACGTGTCTGACCATGCACTGCTCACGTGGCTGATCATACACTGCTCACGTAACTGATCATGCACTGATCACGTGGCTATCATGCACTGATCACGTGGCTATCCATGCACTGATCACGTGGCTGAACATTCACTGATCACGTGGCTGATCACACACTGCTCCACGTAACTGATCATGCACTGATCACGTGGCTATCATGCACTGATCACGTGGCTATCATGCACTGATCACGTGGCTGAACATTCACTGATCACGTGGCTGATCACACACTGCTCACGTAACTGATCATGCACTGATCACGTGGCTATCATGCACTGATCACGTGGCTATCAATGCACTGATCACGTGGCTGAACATTCACTGATCACGTGGCTGATCACACACTGCTCACGTAACTGATCATGCACTGATCACGTGGCTATCATGCACTGATCACGTGACTGAACATGCAGTGTTCACGTGGCTGATCACACACCTGTCACGTGACTGATCATGCACTGATCACGTGGCACTCATGCACTGATCACATGGCTGATCATACTCTGCTCACGTAACTGATCATGCACACATCACGTGGCTATCATGCACTGCTCACGTGGCTGGTCATGCAATGATCACGTAGATACCTTTTACTGGTCACGTGACTGATCATGCACAGATCACGTAAATGATCATGCACTGTTCACGTGACTGATCATGTACTGATCACGTGACTGATCATGCACTGATCACGTGGCTATCATGCTCTGCTAACGTGGCTGATCATGCAATGATCATGTAGCAACCATGTACTGGTCATGTGACTGATCATGCACTGATCACGTAATTGATCCTGCACTGATCACGTGGCTCATCATGCACTAATCACGTGACTGTTCACGCACTGATCACTTGACTGATCATGCAATGATCACGTGGCTATAATGCACTGATCACGTGGCTGATCATACACTGTTCACGTGCCTGGTCATGCACAGATCACGTGACTAACCATGAACTGATCTCGTGGCTATAATTCACTGATCACGTGGATATCATGCACTGATTATGTGCCTGTCATGCACAGATCACGTGATTAATCATGAAGTGATCACGTAGGTATCATGCACTGATCACGTGGCTGATTATACACTGTTCACGTGTCTGATCATGCACTGATCACGTGGCTGATCATACACTGCTCACGTAGCTGATCATGCACTGATCACGTGTCTATCATGCAGTGCTCACGTGGCTGATCCTGCAATGATCACGTAGCTAAAATGTACTGGTCACATGACTGATCATGCAATGGTAACGTAATTGATCATGCACTAATCACGGGACTGATCATGCACTGATCACCTGACTATCATACACTGCTTACGTGGCTGATCATACAATGATCACATAGCTACCATGTACTGGTCACGTGACTGATCATGCACTGATCACGTAATTGATCATGCACTGATCACCTGGCTGATCATACACTGATCACGTGACTGATCATGCACTGTTCACGTGACTGATCTTGCACTGATCACGTAGCTATCATGCACTGATCACCTGGCTGATCATGCACTGATACCGTGACTGAGCATGGACTGATCACATGACTATCATGTAGTGATCACGTGACTTAATGGCGCTGATCATGTGACTGATCATGCGCTGATCATGTTTGCTATCATACACTGATCATGTGCCTCTGGAGGCAATAAACAAAGAGCTGAGTAGGCACGAATCAAACAGTCAGCAGGCAATAATCATGGAACTCAGCTGTGAAGAATCATGCTGCTCAGCTGGCAATAATCAAGCAGCTGAGCAGGTAGGAATTACGCAGCACAGCTGGCAATTGTCAAGCAGATGACAGGCAGGAATTGTGCAGCTCAGCTGGAAATTGTCAAGCAGATGAGCAGACAGTAGTCACGCAGCTCAGCAGGCCCTGATCACGTGACTGAGCATGTAATGATCACGTGGCTGATCATACACTGATCACGTGATTGATCATGCACTGATCACTTGGATATCATGCACTGATCACGTGGCTGATCATACACTGTTCACGTGTCTGACCATGCACTGCTCACGTGGCTGATCATACCCTGCTCACGTAACTGATCATGCACTGATCACGTGGCTATCATGCACTGATCACGTGGCTATCATGCACTGATCACGTGGCTGAACATTCACTGATCACGTGGCTGATCACACACTGCTCACGTAACTGATCATGCACTGATCACGTGGCTATCATGCACTGATCACGTGACTGAACATGCAGTGTTCACGTGGCTGATCACACACCTGTCACGTGACTGATCATGCACTGATCACGTGGCACTCATGCACTGATCACATGGCTGATCATACTCTGCTCACGTAACTGATCATGCACACATCACGTGGCTATCATGCACTGCTCACGTGGCTGGTCATGCAATGATCACGTAGATACCTTTTACTGGTCACGTGACTGATCATGCACAGATCACGTAAATGATCATGCACTGTTCACGTGACTGATCATGTACTGATCACGTGACTGATCATGCACTGATCACGTGGCTATCATGCTCTGCTAACGTGGCTGATCATGCAATGATCATGTAGCAACCATGTACTGGTCATGTGACTGATCATGCACTGATCACGTAATTGATCCTGCACTGATCACGTGGCTCATCATGCACTAATCACGTGACTGTTCACGCACTGATCACTTGACTGATCATGCAATGATCACGTGGCTATAATGCACTGATCACGTGGCTGATCATACACTGTTCACGTGCCTGGTCATGCACAGATCACGTGACTAACCATGAACTGATCTCGTGGCTATAATTCACTGATCACGTGGATATCATGCACTGATTATGTGCCTGTCATGCACAGATCACGTGATTAATCATGAAGTGATCACGTAGGTATCATGCACTGATCACGTGGCTGATTATACACTGTTCACGTGTCTGATCATGCACTGATCACGTGGCTGATCATACACTGCTCACGTAGCTGATCATGCACTGATCACGTGTCTATCATGCAGTGCTCACGTGGCTGATCCTGCAATGATCACGTAGCTAAAATGTACTGGTCACATGACTGATCATGCAATGGTAACGTAATTGATCATGCACTAATCACGGGACTGATCATGCACTGATCACCTGACTATCATACACTGCTTACGTGGCTGATCATACAATGATCACATAGCTACCATGTACTGGTCACGTGACTGATCATGCACTGATCACGTAATTGATCATGCACTGATCACCTGGCTGATCATACACTGATCACGTGACTGATCATGCACTGTTCACGTGACTGATCTTGCACTGATCACGTAGCTATCATGCACTGATCACCTGGCTGATCATGCACTGATACCGTGACTGAGCATGGACTGATCACATGACTATCATGTAGTGATCACGTGACTTAATGGCGCTGATCATGTGACTGATCATGCGCTGATCATGTTTGCTATCATACACTGATCATGTGCCTCTGGAGGCAATAAACAAAGAGCTGAGTAGGCACGAATCAAACAGTCAGCAGGCAATAATCATGGAACTCAGCTGTGAAGAATCATGCTGCTCAGCTGGCAATAATCAAGCAGCTGAGCAGGTAGGAATTACGCAGCACAGCTGGCAATTGTCAAGCAGATGACAGGCAGGAATTGTGCAGCTCAGCTGGAAATTGTCAAGCAGATGAGCAGACAGTAGTCACGCAGCTCAGCAGGCCCTGATCACGTGACTGAGCATGTAATGATCACGTGGCTGATCATACACTGATCACGTGATTGATCATGCACTGATCACTTGGATATCATGCACTGATCACGTGGCTGATCATACACTGTTCACGTGTCTGACCATGCACTGCTCACGTGGCTGATCATACCCTGCTCACGTAACTGATCATGCACTGATCACGTGGCTATCATGCACTGATCACGTGGCTATCATGCACTGATCACGTGGCTGAACATTCACTGATCACGTGGCTGATCACACACTGCTCACGTAACTGATCATGCACTGATCACGTGGCTATCATGCACTGATCACGTGACTGAACATGCAGTGTTCACGTGGCTGATCACACACCTGTCACGTGACTGATCATGCACTGATCACGTGGCACTCATGCACTGATCACATGGCTGATCATACTCTGCTCACGTAACTGATCATGCACACATCACGTGGCTATCATGCACTGCTCACGTGGCTGGTCATGCAATGATCACGTAGATACCTTTTACTGGTCACGTGACTGATCATGCACAGATCACGTAAATGATCATGCACTGTTCACGTGACTGATCATGTACTGATCACGTGACTGATCATGCACTGATCACGTGGCTATCATGCTCTGCTAACGTGGCTGATCATGCAATGATCATGTAGCAACCATGTACTGGTCATGTGACTGATCATGCACTGATCACGTAATTGATCCTGCACTGATCACGTGGCTCATCATGCACTAATCACGTGACTGTTCACGCACTGATCACTTGACTGATCATGCAATGATCACGTGGCTATAATGCACTGATCACGTGGCTGATCATACACTGTTCACGTGCCTGGTCATGCACAGATCACGTGACTAACCATGAACTGATCTCGTGGCTATAATTCACTGATCACGTGGATATCATGCACTGATTATGTGCCTGTCATGCACAGATCACGTGATTAATCATGAAGTGATCACGTAGGTATCATGCACTGATCACGTGGCTGATTATACACTGTTCACGTGTCTGATCATGCACTGATCACGTGGCTGATCATACACTGCTCACGTAGCTGATCATGCACTGATCACGTGTCTATCATGCAGTGCTCACGTGGCTGATCCTGCAATGATCACGTAGCTAAAATGTACTGGTCACATGACTGATCATGCAATGGTAACGTAATTGATCATGCACTAATCACGGGACTGATCATGCACTGATCACCTGACTATCATACACTGCTTACGTGGCTGATCATACAATGATCACATAGCTACCATGTACTGGTCACGTGACTGATCATGCACTGATCACGTAATTGATCATGCACTGATCACCTGGCTGATCATACACTGATCACGTGACTGATCATGCACTGTTCACGTGACTGATCTTGCACTGATCACGTAGCTATCATGCACTGATCACCTGGCTGATCATGCACTGATACCGTGACTGAGCATGGACTGATCACATGACTATCATGTAGTGATCACGTGACTTAATGGCGCTGATCATGTGACTGATCATGCGCTGATCATGTTTGCTATCATACACTGATCATGTGCCTCTGGAGGCAATAAACAAAGAGCTGAGTAGGCACGAATCAAACAGTCAGCAGGCAATAATCATGGAACTCAGCTGTGAAGAATCATGCTGCTCAGCTGGCAATAATCAAGCAGCTGAGCAGGTAGGAATTACGCAGCACAGCTGGCAATTGTCAAGCAGATGACAGGCAGGAATTGTGCAGCTCAGCTGGAAATTGTCAAGCAGATGAGCAGACAGTAGTCACGCAGCTCAGCAGGCCCTGATCACGTGACTGAGCATGTAATGATCACGTGGCTGATCATACACTGATCACGTGATTGATCATGCACTGATCACTTGGATATCATGCACTGATCACGTGGCTGATCATACACTGTTCACGTGTCTGACCATGCACTGCTCACGTGGCTGATCATACACTGCTCACGTAACTGATCATGCACTGATCACGTGGCTATCATGCACTGATCACGTGGCTATCATGCACTGATCACGTGGCTGAACATTCACTGATCACGTGGCTGATCACACACTGCTCACGTAACTGATCATGCACTGATCACGTGGCTATCATGCACTGATCACGTGCTATCATGCACTGATCACGTGGCTGAACATTCACTGATCACGTGGCTGATCCACACACTGCTCACGTAACTGATCATGCACTGATCACGTGGCTATCATGCACTGATCACGTGGCTATCATGCACTGATCACGTGGCTGAACATTCACTGATCACGTGGCTGATCAACCACTGCTCACGTAACTGATCATGCACTGATCACGTGGCTATCATGCACTGATCATGTGACTGAACATGCAGTGATCACGTGGCTGATCACACACCTGTCACGTGACTGATCATGCACTGATCACGTGGCACTCATGCACTGATCACATGGCTGATCATACTCTGCTCACGTAACTGATCATGCACACATCACGTGGCTATCATGCACTGCCTCACGTGGCTGGTCATGCAATGATCACGTAGATACCTTTTACTGGTCACGTGACTGATCATGCACAGATCACGTCAATGATCATGCACTGTTCACGTGACTGATCATGTACTGATCACGTGACTGATCATGCACTGATCACGTGGCTATCATGCTCTGCTAACGTGGCTGATCATGCAATGATCATGTAGCAACCATGTACTGGTCATGTGACTGATCATGCACTGATCACGTAATTGATCCTGCACTGATCACGTGGCTCATCATGCACTAATCACGTGACTGTTCACGCACTGATCACTTGACTGATCATGCAATGATCACGTGGCTATAATGCACTGATCACGTGGCTGATCATACACTGTTCACGTGCCTGGTCATGCACAGATCACGTGACTAACCATGAACTGATCTCGTGGCTATAATTCACTGATCACGTGGATATCATGCACTGATTATGTGCCTGTCATGCACAGATCACGTGATTAATCATGAAGTGATCACGTAGGTATCATGCACTGATCACGTGGCTGATTATACACTGTTCACGCGTCTGATCATGCACTGATCACGTGGCTGATCATACACTGCTCACGTAGCTGATCATGCACTGATCACGTGTCTATCATGCAGTGCTCACGTGGCTGATCCTGCAATGATCACGTAGCTAAAATGTACTGGTCACATGACTGATCATGCAATGGTAACGTAATTGATCATGCACTAATCACGGGACTGATCATGCACTGATCACCTGACTATCATACACTGCTTACGTGGCTGATCATACAATGATCACATAGCTACCATGTACTGGTCACGTGACTGATCATGCACTGATCACCTGGCTGATCATACACTGATCACGTGACTGATCATGCACTGTTCACGTGACTGATCTTGCACTGATCACGTAGCTATCATGCACTGATCACCTGGCTGATCATGCACTGATACCGTGACTGAGCATGGACTGATCACATGACTATCATGTAGTGATCACGTGACTTAATGGCGCTGATCATGTGACTGATCATGCGCTGATCATGTTTGCTATCATACACTGATCATGTGCCTCTGGAGGCAATAAACAAAGAGCTGAGTAGGCACGAATCAAACAGTCAGCAGGCAATAATCATGGAACTCAGCTGTGAAGAATCATGCTGCTCAGCTGGCAATAATCAAGCAGCTGAGCAGGTAGGAATTACGCAGCACAGCTGGCAATTGTCAAGCAGATGACAGGCAGGAATTGTGCAGCTCAGCTGGAAATTGTCAAGCAGATGAGCAGACAGTAGTCACGCAGCTCAGCAGGCCCTGATCACGTGACTGAGCATGTAATGATCACGTGGCTGATCATACACTGATCACGTGATTGATCATGCACTGATCACTTGGATATCATGCACTGATCACGTGGCTGATCATACACTGTTCACGTGTCTGACCATGCACTGCTCACGTGGCTGATCATACCCTGCTCACGTAACTGATCATGCACTGATCACGTGGCTATCATGCACTGATCACGTGGCTATCATGCACTGATCACGTGGCTGAACATTCACTGATCACGTGGCTGATCACACACTGCTCACGTAACTGATCATGCACTGATCACGTGGCTATCATGCACTGATCACGTGACTGAACATGCAATGTTCACGTGGCTGATCACACACCTGTCACGTGACTGATCATGCACTGATCACGTGGCACTCATGCACTGATCACATGGCTGATCATACTCTGCTCACGTAACTGATCATGCACACATCACGTGGCTATCATGCACTGCTCACGTGGCTGGTCATGCAATGATCACGTAGATACCTTTTACTGGTCACGTGACTGATCATGCACAGATCACGTAAATGATCATGCACTGTTCACGTGACTGATCATGTACTGATCACGTGACTGATCATGCACTGATCACGTGGCTATCATGCTCTGCTAACGTGGCTGATCATGCAATGATCATGTAGCAACCATGTACTGGTCATGTGACTGATCATGCACTGATCACGTAATTGATCCTGCACTGATCACGTGGCTCATCATGCACTAATCACGTGACTGTTCACGCACTGATCACTTGACTGATCATGCAATGATCACGTGGCTATAATGCACTGATCACGTGGCTATAATGCACTGATCACGTGGCTGATCATACACTGTTCACGTGCCTGGTCATGCACAGATCACGTGACTAACCATGAACTGATCTCGTGGCTATAATTCACTGATCACGTGGATATCATGCACTGATTATGTGCCTGTCATGCACAGATCACGTGATTAATCATGAAGTGATCACGTAGGTATCATGCACTGATCACGTGGCTGATTATACACTGTTCACGTGTCTGATCATGCACTGATCACGTGGCTGATCATACACTGCTCACGTAGCTGATCATGCACTGATCACGTGTCTATCATGCAGTGCTCACGTGGCTGATCCTGCAATGATCACGTAGCTAAAATGTACTGGTCACATGACTGATCATGCAATGGTAACGTAATTGATCATGCACTAATCACGGGACTGATCATGCACTGATCACCTGACTATCATACACTGCTTACGTGGCTGATCATACAATGATCACATAGCTACCATGTACTGGTCACGTGACTGATCATGCACTGATCACGTAATTGATCATGCACTGATCACCTGGCTGATCATACACTGTTCACGTGTCTGACCATGCACTGCTCACGTGGCTGATCATACACTGCTCACGTAACTGATCATGCACTGATCACGTGGCTATCATGCACTGATCACGTGGCTATCATGCACTGATCACGTGGCTGAACATTCACTGATCACGTGGCTGATCACACACTGCTCACGTAACTGATCATGCACTGATCACGTGGCTATCATGCACTGATCACGTGACTGAACATGCAATGTTCACGTGGCTGATCACACACCTGTCACGTGACTGATCATGCACTGATCACGTGGCACTCATGCACTGATCACATGGCTGATCATACTCTGCTCACGTAACTGATCATGCACACATCACGTGGCTATCATGCACTGCTCACGTGGCTGGTCATGCAATGATCACGTAGATACCTTTTACTGGTCACGTGACTGATCATGCACAGATCACGTAAATGATCATGCACTGTTCACGTGACTGATCATGTACTGATCACGTGACTGATCATGCACTGATCACGTGGCTATCATGCTCTGCTAACGTGGCTGATCATGCAATGATCATGTAGCAACCATGTACTGGTCATGTGACTGATCATGCACTGATCACGTAATTGATCCTGCACTGATCACGTGGCTCATCATGCACTAATCACGTGACTGTTCACGCACTGATCACT
Source organism: Bos taurus (assembly GCF_002263795.3). Classification (NCBI taxonomy): domain Eukaryota; kingdom Metazoa; phylum Chordata; class Mammalia; order Artiodactyla; family Bovidae; genus Bos; species Bos taurus. The sequence continues at coordinate 10,216 of NW_020191883.1, read as the reverse complement.
TGACTGATCATGCAATGATCACGTGGCTATAATGCACTGATCACGTGGCTGATCATACACTGTTCACGTGCCTGGTCATGCACAGATCACGTGACTAACCATGAACTGATCTCGTGGCTATAATTCACTGATCACGTGGATATCATGCACTGATTATGTGCCTGTCATGCACAGATCACGTGATTAATCATGAAGTGATCACGTAGGTATCATGCACTGATCACGTGGCTGATTATACACTGTTCACGTGTCTGATCATGCACTGATCACGTGGCTGATCATACACTGCTCACGTAGCTGATCATGCACTGATCACGTGTCTATCATGCAGTGCTCACGTGGCTGATCCTGCAATGATCACGTAGCTAAAATGTACTGGTCACATGACTGATCATGCAATGGTAACGTAATTGATCATGCACTAATCACGGGACTGATCATGCACTGATCACCTGACTATCATACACTGCTTACGTGGCTGATCATACAATGATCACATAGCTACCATGTACTGGTCACGTGACTGATCATGCACTGATCACGTAATTGATCATGCACTGATCACGTGGCTGATCATACACTGATCACGTGACTGATCATGCACTGATCACGTGACTGATCTTGCACTGATCACGTAGCTATCATGCACTGATCACCTGGCTGATCATGCACTGATACCGTGACTGAGCATGGACTGATCACATGACTATCATGTAGTGATCACGTGACTTAATGGCGCTGATCATGTGACTGATCATGCGCTGATCATGTTTGCTATCATACACTGATCATGTGCCTCTGGAGGCAATAAACAAAGAGCTGAGTAGGCACGAATCAAACAGTCAGCAGGCAATAATCATGGAACTCAGCTGTGAAGAATCATGCTGCTCAGCTGGCAATAATCAAGCAGCTGAGCAGGTAGGAATTACGCAGCACAGCTGGCAATTGTCAAGCAGATGACAGGCAGGAATTGTGCAGCTCAGCTGGAAATTGTCAAGCAGATGAGCAGACAGTAGTCACGCAGCTCAGCAGGCCCTGATCACGTGACTGAGCATGTAATGATCACGTGGCTGATCATACACTGATCACGTGATTGATCATGCACTGATCACTTGGATATCATGCACTGATCACGTGGCTGATCATACACTGTTCACGTGTCTGACCATGCACTGCTCACGTGGCTGATCATACCCTGCTCACGTAACTGATCATGCACTGATCACGTGGCTATCATGCACTGATCACGTGGCTATCATGCACTGATCACGTGGCTGAACATTCACTGATCACGTGGCTGATCACACACTGCTCACGTAACTGATCATGCACTGATCACGTGGCTATCATGCACTGATCACGTGACTGAACATGCAGTGTTCACGTGGCTGATCACACACCTGTCACGTGACTGATCATGCACTGATCACGTGGCACTCATGCACTGATCACATGGCTGATCATACTCTGCTCACGTAACTGATCATGCACACATCACGTGGCTATCATGCACTGCTCACGTGGCTGGTCATGCAATGATCACGTAGATACCTTTTACTGGTCACGTGACTGATCATGCACAGATCACGTAAATGATCATGCACTGTTCACGTGACTGATCATGTACTGATCACGTGACTGATCATGCACTGATCACGTGGCTATCATGCTCTGCTAACGTGGCTGATCATGCAATGATCATGTAGCAACCATGTACTGGTCATGTGACTGATCATGCACTGATCACGTAATTGATCCTGCACTGATCACGTGGCTCATCATGCACTAATCACGTGACTGTTCACGCACTGATCACTTGACTGATCATGCAATGATCACGTGGCTATAATGCACTGATCACGTGGCTGATCATACACTGTTCACGTGCCTGGTCATGCACAGATCACGTGACTAACCATGAACTGATCTCGTGGCTATAATTCACTGATCACGTGGATATCATGCACTGATTATGTGCCTGTCATGCACAGATCACGTGATTAATCATGAAGTGATCACGTAGGTATCATGCACTGATCACGTGGCTGATTATACACTGTTCACGTGTCTGATCATGCACTGATCACGTGGCTGATCATACACTGCTCACGTAGCTGATCATGCACTGATCACGTGTCTATCATGCAGTGCTCACGTGGCTGATCCTGCAATGATCACGTAGCTAAAATGTACTGGTCACATGACTGATCATGCAATGGTAACGTAATTGATCATGCACTAATCACGGGACTGATCATGCACTGATCACCTGACTATCATACACTGCTTACGTGGCTGATCATACAATGATCACATAGCTACCATGTACTGGTCACGTGACTGATCATGCACTGATCACGTAATTGATCATGCACTGATCACCTGGCTGATCATACACTGATCACGTGACTGATCATGCACTGTTCACGTGACTGATCTTGCACTGATCACGTAGCTATCATGCACTGATCACCTGGCTGATCATGCACTGATACCGTGACTGAGCATGGACTGATCACATGACTATCATGTAGTGATCACGTGACTTAATGGCGCTGATCATGTGACTGATCATGCGCTGATCATGTTTGCTATCATACACTGATCATGTGCCTCTGGAGGCAATAAACAAAGAGCTGAGTAGGCACGAATCAAACAGTCAGCAGGCAATAATCATGGAACTCAGCTGTGAAGAATCATGCTGCTCAGCTGGCAATAATCAAGCAGCTGAGCAGGTAGGAATTACGCAGCACAGCTGGCAATTGTCAAGCAGATGACAGGCAGGAATTGTGCAGCTCAGCTGGAAATTGTCAAGCAGATGAGCAGACAGTAGTCACGCAGCTCAGCAGGCCCTGATCACGTGACTGAGCATGTAATGATCACGTGGCTGATCATACACTGATCACGTGATTGATCATGCACTGATCACTTGGATATCATGCACTGATCACGTGGCTGATCATACACTGTTCACGTGTCTGACCATGCACTGCTCACGTGGCTGATCATACCCTGCTCACGTAACTGATCATGCACTGATCACGTGGCTATCATGCACTGATCACGTGGCTATCATGCACTGATCACGTGGCTGAACATTCACTGATCACGTGGCTGATCACACACTGCTCACGTAACTGATCATGCACTGATCACGTGGCTATCATGCACTGATCACGTGACTGAACATGCAGTGTTCACGTGGCTGATCACACACCTGTCACGTGACTGATCATGCACTGATCACGTGGCACTCATGCACTGATCACATGGCTGATCATACTCTGCTCACGTAACTGATCATGCACACATCACGTGGCTATCATGCACTGCTCACGTGGCTGGTCATGCAATGATCACGTAGATACCTTTTACTGGTCACGTGACTGATCATGCACAGATCACGTAAATGATCATGCACTGTTCACGTGACTGATCATGTACTGATCACGTGACTGATCATGCACTGATCACGTGGCTATCATGCTCTGCTAACGTGGCTGATCATGCAATGATCATGTAGCAACCATGTACTGGTCATGTGACTGATCATGCACTGATCACGTAATTGATCCTGCACTGATCACGTGGCTCATCATGCACTAATCACGTGACTGTTCACGCACTGATCACTTGACTGATCATGCAATGATCACGTGGCTATAATGCACTGATCACGTGGCTGATCATACACTGTTCACGTGCCTGGTCATGCACAGATCACGTGACTAACCATGAACTGATCTCGTGGCTATAATTCACTGATCACGTGGATATCATGCACTGATTATGTGCCTGTCATGCACAGATCACGTGATTAATCATGAAGTGATCACGTAGGTATCATGCACTGATCACGTGGCTGATTATACACTGTTCACGTGTCTGATCATGCACTGATCACGTGGCTGATCATACACTGCTCACGTAGCTGATCATGCACTGATCACGTGTCTATCATGCAGTGCTCACGTGGCTGATCCTGCAATGATCACGTAGCTAAAATGTACTGGTCACATGACTGATCATGCAATGGTAACGTAATTGATCATGCACTAATCACGGGACTGATCATGCACTGATCACCTGACTATCATACACTGCTTACGTGGCTGATCATACAATGATCACATAGCTACCATGTACTGGTCACGTGACTGATCATGCACTGATCACGTAATTGATCATGCACTGATCACCTGGCTGATCATACACTGATCACGTGACTGATCATGCACTGTTCACGTGACTGATCTTGCACTGATCACGTAGCTATCATGCACTGATCACCTGGCTGATCATGCACTGATACCGTGACTGAGCATGGACTGATCACATGACTATCATGTAGTGATCACGTGACTTAATGGCGCTGATCATGTGACTGATCATGCGCTGATCATGTTTGCTATCATACACTGATCATGTGCCTCTGGAGGCAATAAACAAAGAGCTGAGTAGGCACGAATCAAACAGTCAGCAGGCAATAATCATGGAACTCAGCTGTGAAGAATCATGCTGCTCAGCTGGCAATAATCAAGCAGCTGAGCAGGTAGGAATTACGCAGCACAGCTGGCAATTGTCAAGCAGATGACAGGCAGGAATTGTGCAGCTCAGCTGGAAATTGTCAAGCAGATGAGCAGACAGTAGTCACGCAGCTCAGCAGGCCCTGATCACGTGACTGAGCATGTAATGATCACGTGGCTGATCATACACTGATCCACGTGATTGATTCATGCACGCTGAATCACATTGGATATCATTGCCACTGATCACCGTGGGGCTGATCCATACACTGTTCAACGTGTCTGACCATGCACGTGCTCACGTGGCTGAATCATTACACTAGCTCACCGTTAAACTTGATCATGCACTGATCACGTGGCTATCATGCACTGATCACCGTGGCTATTCATGCACTGATTCACGGTGGCTGAACATTCCACCTGATTCACGTGGCTTGATCACACACTGCTCACGTAAACTTGATCATGGCAACTGATCACGTTGGCTGAAACCATGCAATGTTCACGTGGCTGATCACACACCTGTCACGTGACTGAATCAGTGCACTGATCACGTGGCTGGAACATTCACCTGATTCACGTGTGGCTTGATCCACCAGCTGCTCACGTAACTTGAATACCATGCACGGATCACCGTGGCACTCATGCAGCTGATCACATGGCTGATCATACTCTGCTCACGTAACTGATCATGCACACTATTGTGGCTATCATTCATTTATACGTGATGAACATGCACATGTTCACGTGGTGATCAACACACTTGTCACGTGACTGTCATGCACTGATCACGTGGCACTCATGCACTGATCACGTGGCTGATCACACATTGTCACGTAACTGATATGCACTGACATACGTGGCTATCATGCACTGATCACGTGGCTGAACATTCACTGATCACGTGATGATTCCACACTGCTCACGTAACTGATCATGCACTGATCACGTGGCTATCATGCACTGATCACGTGGCTATCATGCACTGATCACGTGGCTGAACATTCACTGATCACGTTGGCTGATCACACACTGCTCACGTAACTGATCATGCCACTGATCACGTGGCTATCATGCACTGATTCACGTGACTGAACATGCAGATGTTCCACGTGGCTGATCACACACCTGTCACGTGACTGATCATGCACTGATCACGTGGCACTCATGCACTGATCACATGGCTGATCATACTCTGCTCACGTAACTGATCATGCACACATCACGTGGCTATCATGCACTGCTCACGTGGCTGGTCATGCAATGATCACGTAGATACCTTTTACTGGTCACGTGACTGATCATGCACAGATCACGTAAATGATCATGCACTGTTCACGTGACTGATCATGTACTGATCACGTGACTGATCATGCACTGATCACGTGGCTATCATGCTCTGCTAACGTGGCTGATCATGCAATGATCATGTAGCAACCATGTACTGGTCATGTGACTGATCATGCACTGATCACGTAATTGATCCTGCACTGATCACGTGGCTCATCATGCACTAATCACGTGACTGTTCACGCACTGATCACTTGACTGATCATGCAATGATCACGTGGCTATAATGCACTGATCACGTGGCTGATCATACACTGTTCACGTGCCTGGTCATGCACAGATCACGTGACTAACCATGAACTGATCTCGTGGCTATAATTCACTGATCACGTGGATATCATGCACTGATTATGTGCCTGTCATGCACAGATCACGTGATTAATCATGAAGTGATCACGTAGGTATCATGCACTGATCACGTGGCTGATTATACACTGTTCACGTGTCTGATCATGCACTGATCACGTGGCTGATCATACACTGCTCACGTAGCTGATCATGCACTGATCACGTGTCTATCATGCAGTGCTCACGTGGCTGATCCTGCAATGATCACGTAGCTAAAATGTACTGGTCACATGACTGATCATGCAATGGTAACGTAATTGATCATGCACTAATCACGGGACTGATCATGCACTGATCACCTGACTATCATACACTGCTTACGTGGCTGATCATACAATGATCACATAGCTACCATGTACTGGTCACGTGACTGATCATGCACTGATCACGTAATTGATCATGCACTGATCACGTGGCTGATCATACACTGATCACGTGACTGATCATGCCCTGATCACGTGACTGATCTTGCACTGATCACGTAGCTATCATGCACTGATCACCTGGCTGATCATGCACTGATACCGTGACTGAGCATGGACTGATCACATGACTATCATGTAGTGATCACGTGACTTAATGGCGCTGATCATGTGACTGATCATGCGCTGATCATGTTTGCTATCATACACTGATCATGTGCCTCTGGAGGCAATAAACAAAGAGCTGAGTAGGCACGAATCAAACAGTCAGCAGGCGATAATCATGGAACTCAGCTGTGAAGAATCATGCTGCTCAGCTGGCAATAATCAAGCAGCTGAGCAGGTAGGAATTACGCAGCACAGCTGGCAATTGTCAAGCAGATGACAGGCAGGAATTGTGCAGCTCAGCTGGAAATTGTCAAGCAGATGAGCAGACAGTAGTCACGCAGCTCAGCAGGCCCTGATCACGTGACTGAGCATGTAATGATCACGTGGCTGATCATACACTGATCACGTGATTGATCATGCACTGATCACTTGGATATCATGCACTGATCACGTGGCTGATCATACCACTGTTCACGTGTCTGACCATGCACTGCTCCACGTGGCTATCATACACTGCTCACGTAACTGATCATGCACTGATCACGTGGCTATCATGCACTGATCACGTGGCTATCATGCACTGATCACGTGGCTGAACATTCACTGATCACGTGGCTGATCACACCACTGCTCACGTAACTGATCATGCACTGATCACGTGGCTATCATGGCACTGATCACGTGACTGAACATGCAGTGTTCACGTGGCTGATCACAACACCTGTCACGGTGACTGATCATGCACTGATCACGTTGGCACTCATGCACTGATCACATGGCTGATCATTACTCTGCTCACGTAACTGATCATGCACACATCACGTGGCTATCATGCACTGCTCACGTGGCTGGTCATGCAATGATCACGTAGATACCTTTTACTGGTCACGTGACTGATCATGCACAGATCACGTAAATGATCATGCACTGTTCACGTGACTGATCATGTTACTGATCACGTGACTGATCATGCACTGATCACGTGGCTATCATGCTCTGCTAACGTGGCTGATCATGCAATGATCATGTAGCAACCATGTACTGGTCATGTGACTGATCATGCACTGATCACGTAATTGATCCTGCACTGATCACGTGGCTCATCATGCACTAATCACGTGACTGTTCACGCACTGATCACTTGACTGATCATGCAATGATCACGTGGCTATAATGCACTGATCACGTGGCTGATCATACACTGTTCACGTGCCTGGTCATGCACAGATCACGTGACTAACCATGAACTGATCTCGTGGCTATAATTCACTGATCACGTGGATATCATGCACTGATTATGTGCCTGTCATGCACAGATCACGTGATTAATCATGAAGTGATCACGTAGGTATCATGCACTGATCACGTGGCTGATTATACACTGTTCACGTGTCTGATCATGCACTGATCACGTGGCTGATCATACACTGCTCACGTAGCTGATCATGCACTGATCACGTGTCTATCATGCAGTTGCTCACGGTGGCTGATCCTGCAATGATCACGTAGCTAAAAATGTACTGGTCACATGACTGATCATGCCAATGGGTAACGTAATTGATCATGCACTAATCACGGGGACTGATCATGCACTGATCACCTGACTATCATACACTGCTTACGTGGCTGATCATACAATGATCACATAGCTACCATGTACTGGTCACGTGACTGATCATGCACTGATCACGTAATTGATTCATGCACTGATCACCGTGGCTGATCATACACTGATCACGTGACTGATCATGCACTGTTCACTTGTGACTGATTCTTGCACTGATCACGTAGCTATCATGCACTGATCCACCTGGCTGATCATGCACTGATACCCGTGACTGAGCATGGACTGATCACATGACTATCATGTAGTGATCACGTGACTTAATGGCGCTGATCATGTGACTGATCATGCGCTGATCATGTTTGCTATCATACACTGATCATGTGCCTCTGGAGGCAATAAACAAAGAGCTGAGTAGGCACGAATCAAACAGTCAGCAGGCAATAATCATGGAACTCAGCTGTGGAAGAATCATGCTGCTCAGCTGGCAATAATCAAGCAGCTGAGGCAGGTAGGAATTACGCAGCACAGCTGGCAATTGTCAAGCAGATTGACAGGCAGGAATTGTGCAGCTCAGCTGGAAATTGTCAGCAGATGAGCAGACAGTAGTCACCGCAGCTCAGCAGGCCCTGATCACGTGACTGAGCATGTAATGATCACGTGGCTGATCAGTACACTGATCACGTGATTGATCAATGCACTGATCACTTGGATATCATGCACTGATCACGTGGCTGATCATACACTGTTCACTGTGGTCTGACCATGCACTGCTCACGTGCTGATCATACACTGCTCACAGTAACTGATTCATGGCACTGATCACGTGGCTATCATGCACTGATCACGTGGCTATCATAGCACTGATCACGTGGCTGAACATTCACTGCATCACGTGGCTGATCACACACTGCTCACGTAACTGATCATGCACTGATCACGTGGCTATCATGCACTGATCACGTGACTGAACATGCAGTGTTCACGTGGCTGATCACACACTGTCACGTGACTGATCATGCACTGATCACGTGGCACTCATGCACTGATCACATGGCTGATCATATCTGCTCACGTAACTGATCATGCACACACCACGTGGCTATCAGCACTGCTCACGTGGCTGGTCATGCAATGATCACGTAGATACCTTTTACTGGTCACGTGACTGATCATGCACAGATCACGTAAATGATCATGCACTGTTCACGTGACTGATCATGTACTGATCACGTGACTGATCATGCACTGATCACGTGGCTATCATGCTCTGCTAACGTGGCTGATCATGCAATGATCATGTAGCAACCATGTACTGGTCATGTGACTGATCATGCACTGATCACGTAATTGATCCTGCACTGATCACGTGGCTCATCATGCACTAATCACGTGACTGTTCCACGCACTGATCACTTGACTGATCATGCAATGATCACGTGGCTATAATGCAACTGATCACGTGGCTGATCATACACTGTTCACGTGCCTGGTCATGCACAAAGATCACGTGACTACCATGAACTGATCTCGTGGCATAATTCACTGATCACGTGGATATCATGCACTGATTTGTGCCTGTCATGCACAGATCACGTGATTAATCATGAAGTGTCACGTAGGTATCATGCATGATCACGTGGCTGATTATACACTGTTCACGTGTTGATCATGCACTGATCACGTGGCTGATCATACACTGCTCACGTAGCTGATATGCACTGATCACGTGTCTATCATGCAGTGCTCACGGGCTGATCCTGCAATGATCACGTAGCTAAAATGTACTGGTCACATGACTGATTCATGCAATGGTAACGTAATTGATCATGCACTAATCACAGGACTGATCATGCACTGATCACCTGACTATCATACACTGCTTACGTGGCTGATCA
>NW_020191882.1:0-51737 GCF_002263795.3 Bos taurus | reverse complement strand
GCACGTGATCAGTGCATGATCAGTCACGTGACAGGTGTGTGATCAGCCACGTGAACATCTGAATGTTAGTCACGTGATCAGTGCATGATCAGCCACGTGATGTGTGCATGATCAGTTACGTGAGCAGTATGATCAGCCATGTGATCAGTGCATGAGTGCCACGTGATCAGTGCATGATCAGTTACGTGAGCAGTGTGTGATCAGCCACGTGATCAGTGATGTTCAGCCACGTGATCAGTGCATGATCAGTCCACGTGACAGGTGTGTGATCAGCCACGTGATCATGCATGTTCAGCCACGTGATCAGTGCATGATCAGTTACGTGAGCAGTGTGTGATCTGCCACGTGATCAGTGAATGTTCAGCCACGTGATCAGTGCATGATAGCCACGTGATCAGTGCATGATAGCCACGTGATCAGTGCATGATCAGTTACGTGAGCAGTGTGATGATCAGCCACGTGAAGGCAGTGCTGTCCAGACATACGTGAAATCAGTGTATGATCAGAGTCCACGCGTGATTCAGTGCATGATATCCAAAGTGAATCCAGTGGCCATTGCATCAAATCACGTGACTCAGTGTAATGATCAGCCGACGGTCGATCATTACCATGCTCAGTTCACGCAGTATCAGGGCCTTGCTGAGACTTGCGGTGCTAGCATGTCTGCTTCAGTGACTGCTTGACAAATTTCCAGGCTGAGCGTAGCACAGATTTCCTGCCTGTCATCCTGCTTGAACAACTTACCAGCCTGAGCTGTGTAATTCCTGCCTGCTCAGCTGCTTGATTATTGCCTAGCTGAGCAAGCATGATTCCGTCACAGTGCTGAGTTCCATGATTATTTGCCTGATGACTGGTTTGATTCGTGGCCCTACTGCAGCTCTTTGTTTATTGGCTCCAGAGGCACATGATCAGTGTATGATAGCAAATCATGATCAGCGCCATGATCAGTTCACATGATCAGCGCCCATTAAGTCACGTGATCACTTACATGATAGTCATGTGACATCAGTCCATGCTCAGTCACGGGTATCAGTGCATGATCAGCCAGGTGATCAGTGCATGATACTAGTGATCAGTGCAAGATCAGTCACGTGAACAGTGCATGATCAGTCACGTGATCAGTGTATGATCACCCAGTGATCAGTGCATGAATAATTACGTGATCAGTGCATGATCAGTCACGTCTAGAACCAGTACATGTGGTAGCTTATGGTGATCATTGCTATGATCATGATGCAACAGGTAAGGCCAGTTGGTTATGAATAGTGCACGGGTGATCAGTGCATGATCATCTCGTGATTTAAGGTGCATGATCAAGTACGTTACCCAGTGACATGACAGTCATGGTGACCGGATAGCATTTTAGGCTACTGTGATCATTGCAGGATCAGCCCACGTGAGCACTGTGCATCGATTAGACACCGTGATCAGTGCATGATCAGGACTACCGTGAGCAGTGTATGATCAGCCACGTGAATCAGTGCATGGATCAGACATGTCAAACGGTGTATAATTCAGGCCACTGTTGATCAGCTGCATTGATATCCGTAACGTGATCACTTCATGATTAATCACGTGATCTGTGCATGACAGGCACATAATCAGTGCATGATATCCACGTGATCAGTGAATTATAGCCACGAGATCAGTTCATGGTTAGTCACGTGATCTGTGCATGACCAGGCACGTGAACAGTGTATGATCAGCCACGTGATCAGTGCATTATAGCCACGTGATCATTGCATGATCAGTCAAGTGATCAGTGCGTGAACAGTCACGTGATTAGTGCATGATGAGCCAACGTGATCAGTGCAGGATCAATTACGTGATCAGTGCATGATCAGTCCACATGACCAGTACATGGTTGCTACATGATCATGCATGATCAGCCACGTTAGCAGAGAATGATAGCCAGTGATCAGTGCATGATCAGTCACGTGATCAGTACATGATCAGTCACGTGAACAGTGCATGATCATTTACGTGATTTGCATGATCAGTCACGTGACCAGTAAAAGTATACGTGATCATTGAGACAGCCACGTGAGCAGTGCATGATAGCACGTGATGTGTGCATATCAGTTACGTGAGCAGAGTATGATCAGCCATGTGATCAGTGCATGAGTGCCACGTGATCAGTGCATGATCAGTCACGTGACAGGTGTGTGATCAAATGAACTGCAGTTCCACGTGTCAGTGAATGATAGCCACGTGAGTGTGCATGATGTTACGTGAGCAGTATGATCAGCATGTGATCAGGCATGAGTGCCACGTGATCCGTGCATGATCAGTTACGTGAGCAGTGTGTGATCAGCCACGTGATCAGTGAATGTTCAGCCACTGATAGCATGATCATCACGTGACAGTTGTGATCAGCCACGTGACATGATGTCAGCACGGATCAGTGCAGATTACGGAGCAGTGTGTGATTGCCACGTGATCAGTGAATGTTCAGCCACGTGATCAGTGCATGATAGCCACGTGATCAGTGCATGATAGCCACGTGATCAGTGCATGATCAGTTACGTGAGCAGTGTATGATCAGCCACGTGAGCAGTGCATGGTCAGACACGTGAACAGTGTATGATCAGCCACGTGATCAGTGCATGATATCCAAGTGATCAGTGCATGATCAATCACGTGATCAGTGTATGATCAGCCACGTGATCATTACATGCTCAGTTCACGTGATCAGGGCCTGCTGAGCTGCGTGACTACTGTCTGCTCATCTGCTTGACAATTCCCAGCTGAGCTGCACAATTCCTGGCCTGTCATCTGCTTGACAATTGCCAGCTGTGCCTGCGTAATTCCTACCTGCTCAGCTGCTTGATTATTGCCAGCTTGAGCAGCATGATTCTTCACAGTGAGTTCCATATTATTGCCTGCTGACTGTTTGATCGTGCCTACTCAGCTCTTGTTTTATTGCCTCCAGAGGCACATGATCAGTGTATGATAGCAAACATGATCAGCGCATGATCAGTTCACATGATCAGCGCCATTAAGTCACGTGATCACTACATGATAGTCATGTGATCAGTCCATGCTCAGTCACGGTATCAGTGCATGATCAGCCAGGTGATCAGTGCATGATAGCTACGTGATCAGTGCAAGATCAGTCACGTGAACAGTGCATGATCAGTCACGTGATCAGTGTATGATCAGCCAGGTGATCAGTGCAATGATCAATTACGTGATCAGTGCATGATCAGTCACGTGACCAGTACATGGTAGCTATGTGATCATTGTATATCAGCCACGTAAGCAGTGTATGATAGTCAGGTGATCAGTGCATGATCAGTCCCGTGATTAGTGCATGATCAATTACGTTACCATTGCATTGATCAGTCATGTGACAGTACATTTTAGCTTACGTGATCATTGCAGGATCAGCCACGTGAAGCACTGCATGATAGACACGTGATCAGTGGCCATGATCAGCTACGTGAGCAGTGTATGATTCAGGCCACGTGATCAGTGCATGATCAGACACACGTGAACAGTGTATAATCAGCCACGTGATCAGTGCATGATACCTACGTGATCACTTTCATGATTAATCACGTGATCTGTGCATGACAGGCACATAATCAGTGCATGATATCCACGTGATCAGTGAATTTAGCCACGAGATCAGTTCATGGTTAGTCCACGTGATCTGTGCATGACCAGGCAACGTGAACAGTGTATGATCAGCCACGTGATCAGTGCATTATAGCCACGTGATCATTGCATGATCAGTCAAGTGATCATGCGTGAACAGTCACGTGATTAGTGCATGATGAGCCACGTGATCAGTGCAGGATCAATTACGTGATTCAGTGCATGATCAGTCACATGACCAGTACATGGTTGCTACATGATCATTGCATGATCAGCCACGTTAGCAGAGCATGATAGCCACGTGATCAGTGCATGATCATCAGTGATCAGCACTGATCAGTCACGTGAACCATGTGATGCATCATTTACGTGATCTTGTGCATGATCAGTCACGTGACCAGTAAAAAGGTATCTACGTGATCATTGCATGACCAGCCACGTGAGCAGTGCATGATAGCCACGTGATGTGTGCATGATCAGTTACGTGAGCAGAGTATGATCAGCCATGTGATCAGTGCATGAGTGCCACGTGATCAGTGCATGATCAGTCACGTGACAGGTGTGTGATCAGCCACGTGAACACTGCATGTTCAGTCACGTGATCAGTGCATGATAGCACGTGATCAGTGCATGATCAGTTACGTGAGCAGTGTGTGATCAGCCACGTGATCAGTGAATGTTAGCAGTGATCAGTGCATGATAGCACGTGATAGTGCATGATAGCACGTGATATGTGATCAGTTTGACAGTGTTGATCCACGTGATCAGTGATTTCCACGTGATCAGTGCATGATAGCCACGTGATCAGTGCATGATCAGTTACGTGAGCAGTGGTGATCAGCCACGTGATCAGTGAATGTTCAGCCACGTGATCAGTGCATGATACCACGTGATCAGTGCATATCATTACAGTGAGCGTGGTTATGATCAGCCACGTGAGCCGTGCAATGGTCAGACACCGTGAACGTGTATGATCAGCCACCAGTGATCAGGTGCATGATATCCAAGTGATCAGTGCATGATCAATCACGCGTGATCAGTTTGTATGATCAGCCACGTGATCATTACATGCTCAGTCACGTGATCAGGGCCTGCTGAGCTGCGTGACTACTGTCTGCTCATCTGCTTGACAATTTCCAGCTGAGCTGCACAATTCCTGCCTGTCATCTGCTTGACAATTGCCAGCTGTGCTGCGTAATTCCTACCTGCTCAGCTGCTTGATTATTGCCAGCTGAGCAGCATGATTCTTCACAGCTGAGTTCCATGATTATTGCCTGCTGACTGTTTGATTCGTGCCTACTCAGCTCTTTGTTTATTGCCTCCAGAGGCACCATGATCAGTGTATGATAGCAAACATGATCAGCGCATGATCAGTCACATGATCAGCGCCATTAAGTCACGTGATCACTACATGATAGTCATGTGATCAGTCCATGCTCAGTCACCGGTATCAGTGCATGATCAGCCAGGTGATCAGTGCATGATAGCTACCTGATCAGTGCAAGATCAGTCACGTGAACAGTGCATGATCAGTCACGTGATCAGTGTATGATCAGCCACGTGATCAGTGCATGATCAATTACGTGATCAGTGCATGATCAGTCACGTGACCCAGTACATGGTAGCTATGTGATCATTGTATGATCAGCCACGTAAGCAGTGGTATGATAGTCAGGTGATCAGTGCATGATCAGTCCCGTGATTAGTGCATGATCAATTACGTTACCATTGCATGATCAGTCATGTGACCAGTACATTTTAGCTACGTGATCATTGCAGGATCAGCCACGTGAGCACTGCATGATAGACACGTGATCAGTGCATGATCAGCTACGTGAGCAGTGTATGATCAGCCACGTGATCAGTGCATGATCAGACACGTGAACAGTGTATAATCAGCCACGTGATCAGTGCATGATACCTACGTGATCACTTCATGATTAATCACGTGATCTGTGCATGACAGGCACATAATCAGTGCATGATATCCACGTGATCAGTGAATTATAGCCACGAGATCAGTTCATGGTTAGTCACGTGATCTGTGCATGACCAGGCACGTGAACAGTGTATGATCAGCCACGTGATCAGTGCATTATAGCCACGTGATCATTGCATGATCAGTCAAGTGATCAGTGCGTGAACAGTCACGTGATTAGTTGCATGATGAGCCACGTGATCAGTGCAGGATCAATTTACGTGATCAGTGCATGATCAGTCACATGACCAGTACATGGTTGCTACATGATCATTGCTGATCAGCCACGTTAGCAGAGCATGATAGCCACGGATCAGTGCATGATCAGTCACGTGATCAGTACATGATCAGTCACGTGAACAGTGCATGATCATTTACGTGATCTGTGCATGATCAGTCACGTGACCAGTAAAAGGTATCTACGTGACCATTGCATGACCAGCCACGTGAGCAGTGCATGATAGCCACGTGATGTGTGCATGATCAGTTACGTGAGCAGAGTATGATCAGCCATGTGATCAGTGCATGAGTGCCACGTGAATCCGTGCATGATCAGTTACGTGAGCAGTGTGTGTTCAGCCACGTGATCAGTGAATGTTCAGCCACGTGATCAGTGCATGATCAGTCACGTGACAGGTGTGTGATCAGCCACGTGAACATTGCATGTTCACCACGTGATCAGTGCATGATCAGTTACGTGAGCAGTGTGTGATCAGCCACGTGATCAGTGAATGTTCAGCCACGTGATCAGTGCATGATAGCCACGTGATCAGTGCATGATAGCCACGTGATCAGTGCATGATCAGTTACGTGAGCAGTGTATGATCAGCCACTGTGAGCAGTGCATGGTCAGACACGTGAACAGGTATGATCAGCCACGGTGCATGGTCAGACACGTGAACAGGTATGATCAGCCCACGTGATCAGTGAGATATCCAAGTGATCAGTGCATGATCAATCACGTGATCAGTGTATGATCAGCCACGTGATCATTACATGCTCAGTCACGTGATCAGGGCCTGCTGAGCTGCGTGACTACTGTCTGCTCATCTGCTTGACAATTTCCAGCTGAGCTGCACAATTCCTGCCTGTCATCTGCTTGACAATTGCCAGCTGTGCTGCGTAATTCCTACCTGCTCAGCTGCTTGATTATTGCCAGCTGAGCAGCATGATTCTTCACAGCTGAGTTCCATGATTATTGCCTGCTGACTGTTTGATTCGTGCCTACTCAGCTCTTTGTTTATTGCCTCCAGAGGCACATGATCAGTGTATGATAGCAAACATGATCAGCGCATGATCAGTCACATGATCAGCGCCATTAAGTCACGTGATCACTACATGATAGTCATGTGATCAGTCCATGCTCAGTCACGGTATCAGTGCATGATCAGCCAGGTGATCAGTGCATGATAGCTACGTGATCAGTGCAAGATCAGTCACGTGAACAGTGCATGATCAGTCACGTGATCAGTGTATGATCAGCCAGGTGATCAGTGCATGATCAATTACGTGATCAGTGCATGATCAGTCACGTGACCAGTACATGGTAGCTATGTGATCATTGTATGATCAGCCACGTAAGCAGTGTATGATAGTCAGGTGATCAGTGCATGATCAGTCCCGTGATTAGTGCATGATCAATTACGTTACCATTGCATGATCAGTCATGTGACCAGTACATTTTAGCTACGTGATCATTGCAGGATCAGCCACGTGAGCACTGCATGATAGACACGTGATCAGTGCATGATCAGCTACGTGAGCAGTGTATGATCAGCCACGTGATCAGTGCATGATCAGACACGTGAACAGTGTATAATCAGCCACGTGATCAGTGCATGATACCTACGTGATCACTTCATGATTAATCACGTGATCTGTGCATGACAGGCACATAATCAGTGCATGATATCCACGTGATCAGTGAATTATAGCCACGAGATCAGTTCATGGTTAGTCACGTGATCTGTGCATGACCAGGCACGTGAACAGTGTATGATCAGCCACGTGATCAGTGCATTATAGCCACGTGATCATTGCATGATCAGTCAAGTGATCAGTGCGTGAACAGTCACGTGATTAGTGCATGATGAGCCACGTGATCAGTGCAGGATCAATTACGTGATCAGTGCATGATCAGTCACATGACCAGTACATGGTTGCTACATGATCATTGCATGATCAGCCACGTTAGCAGAGCATGATAGCCACGTGATCAGTGCATGATCAGTCACGTGATCAGTACATGATCAGTCACGTGAACAGTGCATGATCATTTACGTGATCTGTGCATGATCAGTCACGTGACCAGTAAAAGGTATCTACGTGATCATTGCATGACCAGCCACGTGAGCAGTGCATGATAGCCACGTGATGTGTGCATGATCAGTTACGTGAGCAGAGTATGATCAGCCATGTGATCAGTGCATGAGTGCCACGTGATCAGTGCATGATCAGTCACGTGACAGGTGTGTGATCAGCCACGTGAACATTGCATGTTCAGTCACGTGATCAGTGAATGATAGCCACGTGATGTGTGCATGATCAGTTACGTGAGCAGAGTATGATCAGCCATGTGATCAGTGCATGAGTGCCACGTGATCCGTGCATGATCAGTTACGTGAGCAGTGTGTGATCAGCCACGTGATCAGTGAATGTTCAGCCACGTGATCAGTGCATGATCAGTCACGTGACAGGTGTGTGATCAGCCACGTGAACATTGCATGTTCAGCCACGTGATCAGTGCATGATCAGTTACGTGAGCAGTGTGTGATCTGCCACGTGATCAGTGAATGTTCAGCCACGTGATCAGTGCATGATAGCCACGTGATCAGTGCATGATAGCCACGTGATCAGTGCATGATCAGTTACGTGAGCAGTGTATGATCAGCCACGTGAGCAGTGCATGGTCAGACACGTGAACAGTGTATGATCAGCCACGTGATCAGTGCATGATATCCAAGTGATCAGTGCATGATCAATCACGTGATCAGTGTATGATCAGCCACGTGATCATTACATGCTCAGTCACGTGATCAGGGCCTGCTGAGCTGCGTGACTACTGTCTGCTCATCTGCTTGACAATTTCCAGCTGAGCTGCACAATTCCTGCCTGTCATCTGCTTGACAATTGCCAGCTGTGCTGCGTAATTCCTACCTGCTCAGCTGCTTGATTATTGCCAGCTGAGCAGCATGATTCTTCACAGCTGAGTTCCATGATTATTGCCTGCTGACTGTTTGATTCGTGCCTACTCAGCTCTTTGTTTATTGCCTCCAGAGGCACATGATCAGTGTATGATAGCAAACATGATCAGCGCATGATCAGTCACATGATCAGCGCCATTAAGTCACGTGATCACTACATGATAGTCATGTGATCAGTCCATGCTCAGTCACGGTATCAGTGCATGATCAGCCAGGTGATCAGTGCATGATAGCTACGTGATCAGTGCAAGATCAGTCACGTGAACAGTGCATGATCAGTCACGTGATCAGTGTATGATCAGCCAGGTGATCAGTGCATGATCAATTACGTGATCAGTGCATGATCAGTCACGTGACCAGTACATGGTAGCTATGTGATCATTGTATGATCAGCCACGTAAGCAGTGTATGATAGTCAGGTGATCAGTGCATGATCAGTCCCGTGATTAGTGCATGATCAATTACGTTACCATTGCATGATCAGTCATGTGACCAGTACATTTTAGCTACGTGATCATTGCAGGATCAGCCACGTGAGCACTGCATGATAGACACGTGATCAGTGCATGATCAGCTACGTGAGCAGTGTATGATCAGCCACGTGATCAGTGCATGATCAGACACGTGAACAGTGTATAATCAGCCACGTGATCAGTGCATGATACCTACGTGATCACTTCATGATTAATCACGTGATCTGTGCATGACAGGCACATAATCAGTGCATGATATCCACGTGATCAGTGAATTATAGCCACGAGATCAGTTCATGGTTAGTCACGTGATCTGTGCATGACCAGGCACGTGAACAGTGTATGATCAGCCACGTGATCAGTGCATTATAGCCACGTGATCATTGCATGATCAGTCAAGTGATCAGTGCGTGAACAGTCACGTGATTAGTGCATGATGAGCCACGTGATCAGTGCAGGATCAATTACGTGATCAGTGCATGATCAGTCACATGACCAGTACATGGTTGCTACATGATCATTGCATGATCAGCCACGTTAGCAGAGCATGATAGCCACGTGATCAGTGCATGATCAGTCACGTGATCAGTACATGATCAGTCACGTGAACAGTGCATGATCATTTACGTGATCTGTGCATGATCAGTCACGTGACCAGTAAAAGGTATCTACGTGATCATTGCATGACCAGCCACGTGAGCAGTGCATGATAGCCACGTGATGTGTGCATGATCAGTTACGTGAGCAGAGTATGATCAGCCATGTGATCAGTGCATGAGTGCCACGTGATCAGTGCATGATCAGTCACGTGACAGGTGTGTGATCAGCCACGTGAACATTGCATGTTCAGTCACGTGATCAGTGAATGATAGCCACGTGATGTGTGCATGATCAGTTACGTGAGCAGAATATGATCAGCCATGTGATCAGTGCATGAGTGCCACGTGATCCGTGCATGATCAGTTACGTGAGCAGTGTGTGATCAGCCACGTGATCAGTGAATGTTCAGCCACGTGATCAGTGCATGATCAGTCACGTGACAGGTGTGTGATCAGCCACGTGAACATTGCATGTTCAGCCACGTGATCAGTGCATGATCAGTTACGTGAGCAGTGTGTGATCTGCCACGTGATCAGTGAATGTTCAGCCACGTGATCAGTGCATGATAGCCACGTGATCAGTGCATGATAGCCACGTGATCAGTGCATGATCAGTTACGTGAGCAGTGTATGATCAGCCACGTGAGCAGTGCATGGTCAGACACGTGAACAGTGTATGATCAGCCACGTGATCAGTGCATGATATCCAAGTGATCAGTGCATGATCAATCACGTGATCAGTGTATGATCAGCCACGTGATCATTACATGCTCAGTCACGTGATCAGGGCCTGCTGAGCTGCGTGACTACTGTCTGCTCATCTGCTTGACAATTTCCAGCTGAGCTGCACAATTCCTGCCTGTCATCTGCTTGACAATTGCCAGCTGTGCTGCGTAATTCCTACCTGCTCAGCTGCTTGATTATTGCCAGCTGAGCAGCATGATTCTTCACAGCTGAGTTCCATGATTATTGCCTGCTGACTGTTTGATTCGTGCCTACTCAGCTCTTTGTTTATTGCCTCCAGAGGCACATGATCAGTGTATGATAGCAAACATGATCAGCGCATGATCAGTCACATGATCAGCGCCATTAAGTCACGTGATCACTACATGATAGTCATGTGATCAGTCCATGCTCAGTCACGGTATCAGTGCATGATCAGCCAGGTGATCAGTGCATGATAGCTACGTGATCAGTGCAAGATCAGTCACGTGAACAGTGCATGATCAGTCACGTGATCAGTGTATGATCAGCCAGGTGATCAGTGCATGATCAATTACGTGATCAGTGCATGATCAGTCACGTGACCAGTACATGGTAGCTATGTGATCATTGTATGATCAGCCACGTAAGCAGTGTATGATAGTCAGGTGATCAGTGCATGATCAGTCCCGTGATTAGTGCATGATCAATTACGTTACCATTGCATGATCAGTCATGTGACCAGTACATTTTAGCTACGTGATCATTGCAGGATCAGCCACGTGAGCACTGCATGATAGACACGTGATCAGTGCATGATCAGCTACGTGAGCAGTGTATGATCAGCCACGTGATCAGTGCATGATCAGACACGTGAACAGTGTATAATCAGCCACGTGATCAGTGCATGATACCTACGTGATCACTTCATGATTAATCACGTGATCTGTGCATGACAGGCACATAATCAGTGCATGATATCCACGTGATCAGTGAATTATAGCCACGAGATCAGTTCATGGTTAGTCACGTGATCTGTGCATGACCAGGCACGTGAACAGTGTATGATCAGCCACGTGATCAGTGCATTATAGCCACGTGATCATTGCATGATCAGTCAAGTGATCAGTGCGTGAACAGTCACGTGATTAGTGCATGATGAGCCACGTGATCAGTGCAGGATCAATTACGTGATCAGTGCATGATCAGTCACATGACCAGTACATGGTTGCTACATGATCATTGCATGATCAGCCACGTTAGCAGAGCATGATAGCCACGTGATCAGTGCATGATCAGTCACGTGATCAGTACATGATCAGTCACGTGAACAGTGCATGATCATTTACGTGATCTGTGCATGATCAGTCACGTGACCAGTAAAAGGTATCTACGTGATCATTGCATGACCAGCCACGTGAGCAGTGCATGATAGCCACGTGATGTGTGCATGATCAGTTACGTGAGCAGAGTATGATCAGCCATGTGATCAGTGCATGAGTGCCACGTGATCAGTGCATGATCAGTCACGTGACAGGTGTGTGATCAGCCACGTGAACACTGCATGTTCAGTCACGTGATCAGTGCATGATAGCCACGTGATCAGTGCATGATCAGTTACGTGAGCAGTGTGTGATCAGCCACGTGATCAGTGAATGTTCAGCCACGTGATCAGTGCATGATAGCCACGTGATCAGTGCATGATAGCCACGTGATCAGTGCATGATCAGTTACGTGAGCAGTGTGTGATCAGCCACGTGATCAGTGAATGTTCAGCCACGTGATCAGTGCATGATAGCCACGTGATCAGTGCATGATCAGTTACGTGAGCAGTGTGTGATCAGCCACGTGATCAGTGAATGTTCAGCCACGTGATCAGTGCATGATAGCCACGTGATCAGTGCATGATCAGTTACGTGAGCAGGGTATGATCAGCCACGTGAGCAGTGCATGGTCAGACACGTGAACAGTGTATGATCAGCCACGTGATCAGTGCATGATATCCAAGTGATCAGTGCATGATCAATCACGTGATCAGTGTATGATCAGCCACGTGATCATTACATGCTCAGTCACGTGATCAGGGCCTGCTGAGCTGCGTGACTACTGTCTGCTCATCTGCTTGACAATTTCCAGCTGAGCTGCACAATTCCTGCCTGTCATCTGCTTGACAATTGCCAGCTGTGCTGCGTAATTCCTACCTGCTCAGCTGCTTGATTATTGCCAGCTGAGCAGCATGATTCTTCACAGCTGAGTTCCATGATTATTGCCTGCTGACTGTTTGATTCGTGCCTACTCAGCTCTTTGTTTATTGCCTCCAGAGGCACATGATCAGTGTATGATAGCAAACATGATCAGCGCATGATCAGTCACATGATCAGCGCCATTAAGTCACGTGATCACTACATGATAGTCATGTGATCAGTCCATGCTCAGTCACGGTATCAGTGCATGATCAGCCAGGTGATCAGTGCATGATAGCTACGTGATCAGTGCAAGATCAGTCACGTGAACAGTGCATGATCAGTCACGTGATCAGTGTATGATCAGCCAGGTGATCAGTGCATGATCAATTACGTGATCAGTGCATGATCAGTCACGTGACCAGTACATGGTAGCTATGTGATCATTGTATGATCAGCCACGTAAGCAGTGTATGATAGTCAGGTGATCAGTGCATGATCAGTCCCGTGATTAGTGCATGATCAATTACGTTACCATTGCATGATCAGTCATGTGACCAGTACATTTTAGCTACGTGATCATTGCAGGATCAGCCACGTGAGCACTGCATGATAGACACGTGATCAGTGCATGATCAGCTACGTGAGCAGTGTATGATCAGCCACGTGATCAGTGCATGATCAGACACGTGAACAGTGTATAATCAGCCACGTGATCAGTGCATGATACCTACGTGATCACTTCATGATTAATCACGTGATCTGTGCATGACAGGCACATAATCAGTGCATGATATCCACGTGATCAGTGAATTATAGCCACGAGATCAGTTCATGGTTAGTCACGTGATCTGTGCATGACCAGGCACGTGAACAGTGTATGATCAGCCACGTGATCAGTGCATTATAGCCACGTGATCATTGCATGATCAGTCAAGTGATCAGTGCGTGAACAGTCACGTGATTAGTGCATGATGAGCCACGTGATCAGTGCAGGATCAATTACGTGATCAGTGCATGATCAGTCACATGACCAGTACATGGTTGCTACATGATCATTGCATGATCAGCCACGTTAGCAGAGCATGATAGCCACGTGATCAGTGCATGATCAGTCACGTGATCAGTACATGATCAGTCACGTGAACAGTGCATGATCATTTACGTGATCTGTGCATGATCAGTCACGTGACCAGTAAAAGGTATCTACGTGATCATTGCATGACCAGCCACGTGAGCAGTGCATGATAGCCACGTGATGTGTGCATGATCAGTTACGTGAGCAGAGTATGATCAGCCATGTGATCAGTGCATGAGTGCCACGTGATCAGTGCATGATCAGTCACGTGACAGGTGTGTGATCAGCCACATGAACATTGCATGTTCAGTCACGTGATCAGTGAATGATAGCCACGTGATGTGTGCATGATCAGTTACGTGAGCAGAATATGATCAGCCATGTGATCAGTGCATGAGTGCCACGTGATCCGTGCATGATCAGTTACGTGAGCAGTGTGTGATCAGCCACGTGATCAGTGAATGTTCAGCCACGTGATCAGTGCATGATCAGTCACGTGACAGGTGTGTGATCAGCCACGTGAACATTGCATGTTCAGCCACGTGATCAGTGCATGATCAGTTACGTGAGCAGTGTGTGATCTGCCACGTGATCAGTGAATGTTCAGCCACGTGATCAGTGCATGATAGCCACGTGATCAGTGCATGATAGCCACGTGATCAGTGCATGATCAGTTACGTGAGCAGGGTATGATCAGCCACGTGAGCAGTGCATGGTCAGACACGTGAACAGTGTATGATCAGCCACGTGATCAGTGCATGATATCCAAGTGATCAGTGCATGATCAATCACGTGATCAGTGTATGATCAGCCACGTGATCATTACATGCTCAGTCACGTGATCAGGGCCTGCTGAGCTGCGTGACTACTGTCTGCTCATCTGCTTGACAATTTCCAGCTGAGCTGCACAATTCCTGCCTGTCATCTGCTTGACAATTGCCAGCTGTGCTGCGTAATTCCTACCTGCTCAGCTGCTTGATTATTGCCAGCTGAGCAGCATGATTCTTCACAGCTGAGTTCCATGATTATTGCCTGCTGACTGTTTGATTCGTGCCTACTCAGCTCTTTGTTTATTGCCTCCAGAGGCACATGATCAGTGTATGATAGCAAACATGATCAGCGCATGATCAGTCACATGATCAGCGCCATTAAGTCACGTGATCACTACATGATAGTCATGTGATCAGTCCATGCTCAGTCACGGTATCAGTGCATGATCAGCCAGGTGATCAGTGCATGATAGCTACGTGATCAGTGCAAGATCAGTCACGTGAACAGTGCATGATCAGTCACGTGATCAGTGTATGATCAGCCAGGTGATCAGTGCATGATCAATTACGTGATCAGTGCATGATCAGTCACGTGACCAGTACATGGTAGCTATGTGATCATTGTATGATCAGCCACGTAAGCAGTGTATGATAGTCAGGTGATCAGTGCATGATCAGTCCCGTGATTAGTGCATGATCAATTACGTTACCATTGCATGATCAGTCATGTGACCAGTACATTTTAGCTACGTGATCATTGCAGGATCAGCCACGTGAGCACTGCATGATAGACACGTGATCAGTGCATGATCAGCTACGTGAGCAGTGTATGATCAGCCACGTGATCAGTGCATGATCAGACACGTGAACAGTGTATAATCAGCCACGTGATCAGTGCATGATACCTACGTGATCACTTCATGATTAATCACGTGATCTGTGCATGACAGGCACATAATCAGTGCATGATATCCACGTGATCAGTGAATTATAGCCACGAGATCAGTTCATGGTTAGTCACGTGATCTGTGCATGACCAGGCACGTGAACAGTGTATGATCAGCCACGTGATCAGTGCATTATAGCCACGTGATCATTGCATGATCAGTCAAGTGATCAGTGCGTGAACAGTCACGTGATTAGTGCATGATGAGCCACGTGATCAGTGCAGGATCAATTACGTGATCAGTGCATGATCAGTCACATGACCAGTACATGGTTGCTACATGATCATTGCATGATCAGCCACGTTAGCAGAGCATGATAGCCACGTGATCAGTGCATGATCAGTCACGTGATCAGTACATGATCAGTCACGTGAACAGTGCATGATCATTTACGTGATCTGTGCATGATCAGTCACGTGACCAGTAAAAGGTATCTACGTGATCATTGCATGACCAGCCACGTGAGCAGTGCATGATAGCCACGTGATGTGTGCATGATCAGTTACGTGAGCAGAGTATGATCAGCCATGTGATCAGTGCATGAGTGCCACGTGATCAGTGCATGATCAGTCACGTGACAGGTGTGTGATCAGCCACGTGAACACTGCATGTTCAGTCACGTGATCAGTGCATGATAGCCACGTGATCAGTGCATGATCAGTTACGTGAGCAGTGTGTGATCAGCCACGTGATCAGTGAATGTTCAGCCACGTGATCAGTGCATGATAGCCACGTGATCAGTGCATGATAGCCACGTGATCAGTGCATGATCAGTTACGTGAGCAGTGTGTGATCAGCCACGTGATCAGTGAATGTTCAGCCACGTGATCAGTGCATGATAGCCACGTGATCAGTGCATGATCAGTTACGTGAGCAGTGTGTGATCAGCCACGTGATCAGTGAATGTTCAGCCACGTGATCAGTGCATGATAGCCACGTGATCAGTGCATGATAGCCACGTGATCAGTGCATGATCAGTTACGTGAGCAGTGTATGATCAGCCACGTGAGCAGTGCATGGTCAGACACGTGAACAGTGTATGATCAGCCACGTGATCAGTGCATGATATCCAAGTGATCAGTGCATGATCAATCACGTGATCAGTGTATGATCAGCCACGTGATCATTACATGCTCAGTCACGTGATCAGGGCCTGCTGAGCTGCGTGACTACTGTCTGCTCATCTGCTTGACAATTTCCAGCTGAGCTGCACAATTCCTGCCTGTCATCTGCTTGACAATTGCCAGCTGTGCTGCGTAATTCCTACCTGCTCAGCTGCTTGATTATTGCCAGCTGAGCAGCATGATTCTTCACAGCTGAGTTCCATGATTATTGCCTGCTGACTGTTTGATTCGTGCCTACTCAGCTCTTTGTTTATTGCCTCCAGAGGCACATGATCAGTGTATGATAGCAAACATGATCAGCGCATGATCAGTCACATGATCAGCGCCATTAAGTCACGTGATCACTACATGATAGTCATGTGATCAGTCCATGCTCAGTCACGGTATCAGTGCATGATCAGCCAGGTGATCAGTGCATGATAGCTACGTGATCAGTGCAAGATCAGTCACGTGAACAGTGCATGATCAGTCACGTGATCAGTGTATGATCAGCCAGGTGATCAGTGCATGATCAATTACGTGATCAGTGCATGATCAGTCACGTGACCAGTACATGGTAGCTATGTGATCATTGTATGATCAGCCACGTAAGCAGTGTATGATAGTCAGGTGATCAGTGCATGATCAGTCCCGTGATTAGTGCATGATCAATTACGTTACCATTGCATGATCAGTCATGTGACCAGTACATTTTAGCTACGTGATCATTGCAGGATCAGCCACGTGAGCACTGCATGATAGACACGTGATCAGTGCATGATCAGCTACGTGAGCAGTGTATGATCAGCCACGTGATCAGTGCATGATCAGACACGTGAACAGTGTATAATCAGCCACGTGATCAGTGCATGATACCTACGTGATCACTTCATGATTAATCACGTGATCTGTGCATGACAGGCACATAATCAGTGCATGATATCCACGTGATCAGTGAATTATAGCCACGAGATCAGTTCATGGTTAGTCACGTGATCTGTGCATGACCAGGCACGTGAACAGTGTATGATCAGCCACGTGATCAGTGCATTATAGCCACGTGATCATTGCATGATCAGTCAAGTGATCAGTGCGTGAACAGTCACGTGATTAGTGCATGATGAGCCACGTGATCAGTGCAGGATCAATTACGTGATCAGTGCATGATCAGTCACATGACCAGTACATGGTTGCTACATGATCATTGCATGATCAGCCACGTTAGCAGAGCATGATAGCCACGTGATCAGTGCATGATCAGTCACGTGATCAGTACATGATCAGTCACGTGAACAGTGCATGATCATTTACGTGATCTGTGCATGATCAGTCACGTGACCAGTAAAAGGTATCTACGTGATCATTGCATGACCAGCCACGTGAGCAGTGCATGATAGCCACGTGATGTGTGCATGATCAGTTACGTGAGCAGAGTATGATCAGCCATGTGATCAGTGCATGAGTGCCACGTGATCAGTGCATGATCAGTCACGTGACAGGTGTGTGATCAGCCACGTGAACACTGCATGTTCAGTCACGTGATCAGTGCATGATAGCCACGTGATCAGTGCATGATCAGTTACGTGAGCAGTGTGTGATCAGCCACGTGATCAGTGAATGTTCAGCCACGTGATCAGTGCATGATAGCCACGTGATCAGTGCATGATAGCCACGTGATCAGTGCATGATCAGTTACGTGAGCAGTGTGTGATCAGCCACGTGATCAGTGAATGTTCAGCCACGTGATCAGTGCATGATAGCCACGTGATCAGTGCATGATCAGTTACGTGAGCAGTGTGTGATCAGCCACGTGATCAGTGAATGTTCAGCCACGTGATCAGTGCATGATAGCCACGTGATCAGTGCATGATAGCCACGTGATCAGTGCATGATCAGTTACGTGAGCAGTGTATGATCAGCCACGTGAGCAGTGCATGGTCAGACACGTGAACAGTGTATGATCAGCCACGTGATCAGTGCATGATATCCAAGTGATCAGTGCATGATCAATCACGTGATCAGTGTATGATCAGCCACGTGATCATTACATGCTCAGTCACGTGATCAGGGCCTGCTGAGCTGCGTGACTACTGTCTGCTCATCTGCTTGACAATTTCCAGCTGAGCTGCACAATTCCTGCCTGTCATCTGCTTGACAATTGCCAGCTGTGCTGCGTAATTCCTACCTGCTCAGCTGCTTGATTATTGCCAGCTGAGCAGCATGATTCTTCACAGCTGAGTTCCATGATTATTGCCTGCTGACTGTTTGATTCGTGCCTACTCAGCTCTTTGTTTATTGCCTCCAGAGGCACATGATCAGTGTATGATAGCAAACATGATCAGCGCATGATCAGTCACATGATCAGCGCCATTAAGTCACGTGATCACTACATGATAGTCATGTGATCAGTCCATGCTCAGTCACGGTATCAGTGCATGATCAGCCAGGTGATCAGTGCATGATAGCTACGTGATCAGTGCAAGATCAGTCACGTGAACAGTGCATGATCAGTCACGTGATCAGTGTATGATCAGCCAGGTGATCAGTGCATGATCAATTACGTGATCAGTGCATGATCAGTCACGTGACCAGTACATGGTAGCTATGTGATCATTGTATGATCAGCCACGTAAGCAGTGTATGATAGTCAGGTGATCAGTGCATGATCAGTCCCGTGATTAGTGCATGATCAATTACGTTACCATTGCATGATCAGTCATGTGACCAGTACATTTTAGCTACGTGATCATTGCAGGATCAGCCACGTGAGCACTGCATGATAGACACGTGATCAGTGCATGATCAGCTACGTGAGCAGTGTATGATCAGCCACGTGATCAGTGCATGATCAGACACGTGAACAGTGTATAATCAGCCACATGATCAGTGCATGATACCTACGTGATCACTTCATGATTAATCACGTGATCTGTGCATGACAGGCACATAATCAGTGCATGATATCCACGTGATCAGTGAATTATAGCCACGAGATCAGTTCATGGTTAGTCACGTGATCTGTGCATGACCAGGCACGTGAACAGTGTATGATCAGCCACGTGATCAGTGCATTATAGCCACGTGATCATTGCATGATCAGTCAAGTGATCAGTGCGTGAACAGTCACGTGATTAGTGCATGATGAGCCACGTGATCAGTGCAGGATCAATTACGTGATCAGTGCATGATCAGTCACATGACCAGTACATGGTTGCTACATGATCATTGCATGATCAGCCACGTTAGCAGAGCATGATAGCCACGTGATCAGTGCATGATCAGTCACGTGATCAGTACATGATCAGTCACGTGAACAGTGCATGATCATTTACGTGATCTGTGCATGATCAGTCACGTGACCAGTAAAAGGTATCTACGTGACCATTGCATGACCAGCCACGTGAGCAGTGCATGATAGCCACGTGATGTGTGCATGATCAGTTACGTGAGCAGAGTATGATCAGCCATGTGATCAGTGCATGAGTGCCACGTGATCAGTGCATGATCAGTCACGTGACAGGTGTGTGATCAGCCACGTGAACATTGCATGTTCAGTCACGTGATCAGTGCATGATAGCCACGTGATCAGTGCATGATCAGTTACGTGAGCAGTGTATGATCAGCCACGTGAGCAGTGCATGGTCAGACACGTGAACAGTGTATGATCAGCCACGTGATCAGTGCATGATATCCAAGTGATCAGTGCATGATCAATCACGTGATCAGTGTATGATCAGCCACGTGATCATTACATGCTCAGTCACGTGATCAGGGCCTGCTGAGCTGCGTGACTACTGTCTGCTCATCTGCTTGACAATTTCCAGCTGAACTGCACAATTCCTGCCTGTCATCTGCTTGACAATTGCCAGCTGTGCTGCGTAATTCCTACCTGCTCAGCTGCTTGATTATTGCCAGCTGAGCAGCATGATTCTTCACAGCTGAGTTCCATGATTATTGCCTGCTGACTGTTTGATTCGTGCCTACTCAGCTCTTTGTTTATTGCCTCCAGAGGCACATGATCAGTGTATGATAGCAAACATGATCAGCGCATGATCAGTCACATGATCAGCGCCATTAAGCCACGTGATCACTACATGATAGTCATGTGATCAGTCCATGCTCAGTCACGGTATCAGTGCATGATCAGCCAGGTGATCAGTGCATGATAGCTACGTGATCAGTGCAAGATCAGTCACGTGAACAGTGCATGATCAGTCACGTGATCAGTGTATGATCAGCCAGGTGATCAGTGCATGATCAATTACGTGATCAGTGCATGATCAGTCACGTGACCAGTACATGGTAGCTATGTGATCATTGTATGATCAGCCACGTAAGCAGTGTATGATAGTCAGGTGATCAGTGCATGATCAGTCCCGTGATTAGTGCATGATCAATTACGTTACCATTGCACGATCAGTCATGTGACCAGTACATTTTAGCTACGTGATCATTGCAGGATCAGCCACGTGAGCACTGCATGATAGACACGTGATCAGTGCATGATCAGCTACGTGAGCAGTGTATGATCAGCCACGTGATCAGTGCATGATCAGACACGTGAACAGTGTATAATCAGCCACGTGATCAGTGCATGATACCTACGTGATCACTTCATGATTAATCACGTGATCTGTGCATGACAGGCACATAATCAGTGCATGATATCCACGTGATCAGTGAATTATAGCCACGAGATCAGTTCATGGTTAGTCACGTGATCTGTGCATGACCAGGCACGTGAACAGTGTATGATCAGCCACGTGATCAGTGCATTATAGCCACGTGATCATTGCATGATCAGTCAAGTGATCAGTGCGTGAACAGTCACGTGATTAGTGCATGATGAGCCACGTGATCAGTGCAGGATCAATTACGTGATCAGTGCATGATCAGTCACATGACCAGTACATGGTTGCTACATGATCATTGCATGATCAGCCACGTTAGCAGAGCATGATAGCCACGTGATCAGTGCATGATCAGTCACGTGATCAGTACATGATCAGTCACGTGAACAGTGCATGATCATTTACGTGATCTGTGCATGATCAGTCACGTGACCAGTAAAAGGTATCTACGTGATCATTGCATGACCAGCCACGTGAGCAGTGCATGATAGCC
Source organism: Bos taurus (assembly GCF_002263795.3). Lineage (NCBI taxonomy): Eukaryota > Metazoa > Chordata > Mammalia > Artiodactyla > Bovidae > Bos > Bos taurus. The sequence continues at coordinate 29,977 of NW_020191882.1, read as the reverse complement.
ACGTGATGTGTGCATGATCAGTTACGTGAGCAGAGTATGATCAGCCATGTGATCAGTGCATGAGTGCCACGTGATCAGTGCATGATCAGTCACGTGACAGGTGTGTGATCAGCCACGTGAACACTGCATGTTCAGCCACGTGATCAGTGCATGATAGCCACGTGATCAGTGCATGATCAGTTACGTGAGCAGTGTGTGATCAGCCACGTGATCAGTGAATGTTCAGCCACGTGATCAGTGCATGATAGCCACGTGATCAGTGCATGATCAGTTACGTGAGCAGTGTGTGATCAGCCACGTGATCAGTGAATGTTCAGCCACGTGATCAGTGAATGATAGCCACGTGATCAGTGCATGATCAGTTACGTGAGCAGGGTATGATCAGCCACGTGAGCAGTGCATGGTCAGACACGTGAACAGTGTATGATCAGCCACGTGATCAGTGCATGATATCCAAGTGATCAGTGCATGATCAATCACGTGATCAGTGTATGATCAGCCACGTGATCATTACATGCTCAGTCACGTGATCAGGGCCTGCTGAGCTGCGTGACTACTGTCTGCTCATCTGCTTGACAATTTCCAGCTGAGCTGCACAATTCCTGCCTGTCATCTGCTTGACAATTGCCAGCTGTGCTGCGTAATTCCTACCTGCTCAGCTGCTTGATTATTGCCAGCTGAGCAGCATGATTCTTCACAGCTGAGTTCCATGATTATTGCCTGCTGACTGTTTGATTCGTGCCTACTCAGCTCTTTGTTTATTGCCTCCAGAGGCACATGATCAGTGTATGATAGCAAACATGATCAGCGCATGATCAGTCACATGATCAGCGCCATTAAGTCACGTGATCACTACATGATAGTCATGTGATCAGTCCATGCTCAGTCACGGTATCAGTGCATGATCAGCCAGGTGATCAGTGCATGATAGCTACGTGATCAGTGCAAGATCAGTCACGTGAACAGTGCATGATCAGTCACGTGATCAGTGTATGATCAGCCAGGTGATCAGTGCATGATCAATTACGTGATCAGTGCATGATCAGTCACGTGACCAGTACATGGTAGCTATGTGATCATTGTATGATCAGCCACGTAAGCAGTGTATGATAGTCAGGTGATCAGTGCATGATCAGTCCCGTGATTAGTGCATGATCAATTACGTTACCATTGCATGATCAGTCATGTGACCAGTACATTTTAGCTACGTGATCATTGCAGGATCAGCCACGTGAGCACTGCATGATAGACACGTGATCAGTGCATGATCAGCTACGTGAGCAGTGTATGATCAGCCACGTGATCAGTGCATGATCAGACGCGTGAGCAGTGTATAATCAGCCACGTGATCAGTGCATGATACCTACGTGATCACTTCATGATTAATCACGTGATCTGTGCATGACAGGCACATAATCAGTGCATGATATCCACGTGATCAGTGAATTATAGCCACGAGATCAGTTCATGGTTAGTCACGTGATCTGTGCATGACCAGGCACGTGAACAGTGTATGATCAGCCACGTGATCAGTGCATTATAGCCACGTGATCATTGCATGATCAGTCAAGTGATCAGTGCGTGAACAGTCACGTGATTAGTGCATGATGAGCCACGTGATCAGTGCAGGATCAATTACGTGATCAGTGCATGATCAGTCACATGACCAGTACATGGTTGCTACATGATCATTGCATGATCAGCCACGTTAGCAGAGCATGATAGCCACGTGATCAGTGCATGATCAGTCACGTGATCAGTACATGATCAGTCACGTGAACAGTGCATGATCATTTACGTGATCTGTGCATGATCAGTCACGTGACCAGTAAAAGGTATCTACGTGATCATTGCATGACCAGCCACGTGAGCAGTGCATGATAGCCACGTGATGTGTGCATGATCAGTTACGTGAGCAGAGTATGATCAGCCATGTGATCAGTGCATGAGTGCCACGTGATCAGTGCATGATCAGTCACGTGACAGGTGTGTGATCAGCCACGTGAACACTGCATGTTCACTCACGTGATCAGTGAATGATAGCCACGTGATGTGTGCATGATCAGTTACGTGAGCAGAGTATGATCAGCCATGTGATCAGTGCATGAGTGCCACGTGATCCGTGCATGATCAGTTACGTGAGCAGTGTGTGATCAGCCACGTGATCAGTGAATGTTCAGCCACGTGATCAGTGCATGATCAGTCACGTGACAGGTGTGTGATCAGCCACGTGAACATTGCATGTTCAGCCACGTGATCAGTGCATGATCAGTTACGTGAGCAGTGTGTGATCTGCCACGTGATCAGTGAATGTTCAGCCACGTGATCAGTGCATGATAGCCACGTGATCAGTGCATGATAGCCACGTGATCAGTGCATGATCAGTTACGTGATCAGTGCATTATAGCCACGTGATCATTGCATGGTCAGACACGTGAACAGTGTATGATCAGCCACGTGATCAGTGCATGATATCCAAGTGATCAGTGCATGATCAATTACGTGATCAGTGCATGATCAGTCACATGACCAGTACATGGTTGCTACATGATCATTGCATGATCAGCCACGTTAGCAGAGCATGATAGCCACGTGATCAGTGCATGATCAGTCACGTGATCAGTACATGATCAGTCACGTGAACAGTGCATGATCATTTACGTGATCTGTGCATGATCAGTCACGTGACCAGTAAAAGGTATCTACGTGATCATTGCATGACCAGCCACGTGAGCAGTGCATGATAGCCACGTGATGTGTGCATGATCAGTTACGTGAGCAGAGTATGATCAGCCATGTGATCAGTGCATGAGTGCCACGTGATCAGTGCATGATCAGTCACGTGACAGGTGTGTGATCAGCCACGTGAACACTGCATGTTCAGTCACGTGATCAGTGCATGATAGCCACGTGATCAGTGCATGATCAGTTACGTGAGCAGTGTGTGATCAGCCACGTGATCAGTGAATGTTCAGCCACGTGATCAGTGCATGATAGCCACGTGATCAGTGCATGATAGCCACGTGATCAGTGCATGATCAGTTACGTGAGCAGTGTGTGATCAGCCACGTGATCAGTGAATGTTCAGCCACGTGATCAGTGCATGATAGCCACGTGATCAGTGCATGATCAGTTACGTGAGCAGTGTGTGATCAGCCACGTGATCAGTGAATGTTCAGCCACGTGATCAGTGCATGATAGCCACGTGATCAGTGCATGATAGCCACGTGATCAGTGCATGATCAGTTACGTGAGCAGTGTATGATCAGCCACGTGAGCAGTGCATGGTCAGACACGTGAACAGTGTATGATCAGCCACGTGATCAGTGCATGATATCCAAGTGATCAGTGCATGATCAATCACGTGATCAGTGTATGATCAGCCACGTGATCATTACATGCTCAGTCACGTGATCAGGGCCTGCTGAGCTGCGTGACTACTGTCTGCTCATCTGCTTGACAATTTCCAGGTGAGCTGCACAATTCCTGCCTGTCATCTGCTTGACAATTGCCAGCTGTGCTGCGTAATTCCTACCTGCTCAGCTGCTTGATTATTGCCAGCTGAGCAGCATGATTCTTCACAGCTGAGTTCCATGATTATTGCCTGCTGACTGTTTGATTCGTGCCTACTCAGCTCTTTGTTTATTGCCTCCAGAGGCACATGATCAGTGTATGATAGCAAACATGATCAGCGCATGATCAGTCACATGATCAGCGCCATTAAGTCACGTGATCACTACATGATAGTCATGTGATCAGTCCATGCTCAGTCACGGTATCAGTGCATGATCAGCCAGGTGATCAGTGCATGATAGCTACGTGATCAGTGCAAGATCAGTCACGTGAACAGTGCATGATCAGTCACGTGATCAGTGTATGATCAGCCAGGTGATCAGTGCATGATCAATTACGTGATCAGTGCATGATCAGTCACGTGACCAGTACATGGTAGCTATGTGATCATTGTATGATCAGCCACGTAAGCAGTGTATGATAGTCAGGTGATCAGTGCATGATCAGTCCCGTGATTAGTGCATGATCAATTACGTTACCATTGCATGATCAGTCATGTGACCAGTACATTTTAGCTACGTGATCATTGCAGGATCAGCCACGTGAGCACTGCATGATAGACACGTGATCAGTGCATGATCAGCTACGTGAGCAGTGTATGATCAGCCACGTGATCAGTGCATGATCAGACACGTGAACAGTGTATAATCAGCCACGTGATCAGTGCATGATACCTACGTGATCACTTCATGATTAATCACGTGATCTGTGCATGACAGGCACATAATCAGTGCATGATATCCACGTGATCAGTGAATTATAGCCACGAGATCAGTTCATGGTTAGTCACGTGATCTGTGCATGACCAGGCACGTGAACAGTGTATGATCAGCCACGTGATCAGTGCATTATAGCCACGTGATCATTGCATGATCAGTCAAGTGATCAGTGCGTGAACAGTCACGTGATTAGTGCATGATGAGCCACGTGATCAGTGCAGGATCAATTACGTGATCAGTGCATGATCAGTCACATGACCAGTACATGGTTGCTACATGATCATTGCATGATCAGCCACGTTAGCAGAGCATGATAGCCACGTGATCAGTGCATGATCAGTCACGTGATCAGTACATGATCAGTCACGTGAACAGTGCATGATCATTTACGTGATCTGTGCATGATCAGTCACGTGACCAGTAAAAGGTATCTACGTGATCATTGCATGACCAGCCACGTGAGCAGTGCATGATAGCCACGTGATGTGTGCATGATCAGTTACGTGAGCAGAGTATGATCAGCCATGTGATCAGTGCATGAGTGCCACGTGATCAGTGCATGATCAGTCACGTGACAGGTGTGTGATCAGCCACGTGAACACTGCATGTTCAGTCACGTGATCAGTGCATGATAGCCACGTGATCAGTGCATGATCAGTTACGTGAGCAGTGTGTGATCAGCCACGTGATCAGTGAATGTTCAGCCACGTGATCAGTGCATGATAGCCACGTGATCAGTGCATGATAGCCACGTGATCAGTGCATGATCAGTTACGTGAGCAGTGTGTGATCAGCCACGTGATCAGTGAATGTTCAGCCACGTGATCAGTGCATGATAGCCACGTGATCAGTGCATGATCAGTTACGTGAGCAGTGTGTGATCAGCCACGTGATCAGTGAATGTTCAGCCACGTGATCAGTGCATGATAGCCACGTGATCAGTGCATGATAGCCACGTGATCAGTGCATGATCAGTTACGTGAGCAGTGTATGATCAGCCACGTGAGCAGTGCATGGTCAGACACGTGAACAGTGTATGATCAGCCACGTGATCAGTGCATGATATCCAAGTGATCAGTGCATGATCAATCACGTGATCAGTGTATGATCAGCCACGTGATCATTACATGCTCAGTCACGTGATCAGGGCCTGCTGAGCTGCGTGACTACTGTCTGCTCATCTGCTTGACAATTTCCAGCTGAGCTGCACAATTCCTGCCTGTCATCTGCTTGACAATTGCCAGCTGTGCTGCGTAATTCCTACCTGCTCAGCTGCTTGATTATTGCCAGCTGAGCAGCATGATTCTTCACAGCTGAGTTCCATGATTATTGCCTGCTGACTGTTTGATTCGTGCCTACTCAGCTCTTTGTTTATTGCCTCCAGAGGCACATGATCAGTGTATGATAGCAAACATGATCAGCGCATGATCAGTCACATGATCAGCGCCATTAAGTCACGTGATCACTACATGATAGTCATGTGATCAGTCCATGCTCAGTCACGGTATCAGTGCATGATCAGCCAGGTGATCAGTGCATGATAGCTACGTGATCAGTGCAAGATCAGTCACGTGAACAGTGCATGATCAGTCACGTGATCAGTGTATGATCAGCCAGGTGATCAGTGCATGATCAATTACGTGATCAGTGCATGATCAGTCACGTGACCAGTACATGGTAGCTATGTGATCATTGTATGATCAGCCACGTAAGCAGTGTATGATAGTCAGGTGATCAGTGCATGATCAGTCCCGTGATTAGTGCATGATCAATTACGTTACCATTGCATGATCAGTCATGTGACCAGTACATTTTAGCTACGTGATCATTGCAGGATCAGCCACGTGAGCACTGCATGATAGACACGTGATCAGTGCATGATCAGCTACGTGAGCAGTGTATGATCAGCCACGTGATCAGTGCATGATCAGACACGTGAACAGTGTATAATCAGCCACGTGATCAGTGCATGATACCTACGTGATCACTTCATGATTAATCACGTGATCTGTGCATGACAGGCACATAATCAGTGCATGATATCCACGTGATCAGTGAATTATAGCCACGAGATCAGTTCATGGTTAGTCACGTGATCTGTGCATGACCAGGCACGTGAACAGTGTATGATCAGCCACGTGATCAGTGCATTATAGCCACGTGATCATTGCATGATCAGTCAAGTGATCAGTGCGTGAACAGTCACGTGATTAGTGCATGATGAGCCACGTGATCAGTGCAGGATCAATTACGTGATCAGTGCATGATCAGTCACATGACCAGTACATGGTTGCTACATGATCATTGCATGATCAGCCACGTTAGCAGAGCATGATAGCCACGTGATCAGTGCATGATCAGTCACGTGATCAGTACATGATCAGTCACGTGAACAGTGCATGATCATTTACGTGATCTGTGCATGATCAGTCACGTGACCAGTAAAAGGTATCTACGTGATCATTGCATGACCAGCCACGTGAGCAGTGCATGATAGCCACGTGATGTGTGCATGATCAGTTACGTGAGCAGAGTATGATCAGCCATGTGATCAGTGCATGAGTGCCACGTGATCAGTGCATGATCAGTCACGTGACAGGTGTGTGATCAGCCACGTGAACATTGCATGTTCAGTCACGTGATCAGTGAATGATAGCCACGTGATGTGTGCATGATCAGTTACGTGAGCAGAGTATGATCAGCCATGTGATCAGTGCATGAGTGCCACGTGATCCGTGCATGATCAGTTACGTGAGCAGTGTGTGATCAGCCACGTGATCAGTGAATGTTCAGCCACGTGATCAGTGCATGATCAGTCACGTGACAGGTGTGTGATCAGCCACGTGAACATTGCATGTTCAGCCACGTGATCAGTGCATGATCAGTTACGTGAGCAGTGTGTGATCTGCCACGTGATCAGTGAATGTTCAGCCACGTGATCAGTGCATGATAGCCACGTGATCAGTGCATGATAGCCACGTGATCAGTGCATGATCAGTTACGTGAGCAGTGTATGATCAGCCACGTGAGCAGTGCATGGTCAGACACGTGAACAGTGTATGATCAGCCACGTGATCAGTGCATGATATCCAAGTGATCAGTGCATGATCAATCACGTGATCAGTGTATGATCAGCCACGTGATCATTACATGCTCAGTCACGTGATCAGGGCCTGCTGAGCTGCGTGACTACTGTCTGCTCATCTGCTTGACAATTTCCAGCTGAGCTGCACAATTCCTGCCTGTCATCTGCTTGACAATTGCCAGCTGTGCTGCGTAATTCCTACCTGCTCAGCTGCTTGATTATTGCCAGCTGAGCAGCATGATTCTTCACAGCTGAGTTCCATGATTATTGCCTGCTGACTGTTTGATTCGTGCCTACTCAGCTCTTTGTTTATTGCCTCCAGAGGCACATGATCAGTGTATGATAGCAAACATGATCAGCGCATGATCAGTCACATGATCAGCGCCATTAAGTCACGTGATCACTACATGATAGTCATGTGATCAGTCCATGCTCAGTCACGGTATCAGTGCATGATCAGCCAGGTGATCAGTGCATGATAGCTACGTGATCAGTGCAAGATCAGTCACGTGAACAGTGCATGATCAGTCACGTGATCAGTGTATGATCAGCCAGGTGATCAGTGCATGATCAATTACGTGATCAGTGCATGATCAGTCACGTGACCAGTACATGGTAGCTATGTGATCATTGTATGATCAGCCACGTAAGCAGTGTATGATAGTCAGGTGATCAGTGCATGATCAGTCCCGTGATTAGTGCATGATCAATTACGTTACCATTGCATGATCAGTCATGTGACCAGTACATTTTAGCTACGTGATCATTGCAGGATCAGCCACGTGAGCACTGCATGATAGACACGTGATCAGTGCATGATCAGCTACGTGAGCAGTGTATGATCAGCCACGTGATCAGTGCATGATCAGACACGTGAACAGTGTATAATCAGCCACGTGATCAGTGCATGATACCTACGTGATCACTTCATGATTAATCACGTGATCTGTGCATGACAGGCACATAATCAGTGCATGATATCCACGTGATCAGTGAATTATAGCCACGAGATCAGTTCATGGTTAGTCACGTGATCTGTGCATGACCAGGCACGTGAACAGTGTATGATCAGCCACGTGATCAGTGCATTATAGCCACGTGATCATTGCATGATCAGTCAAGTGATCAGTGCGTGAACAGTCACGTGATTAGTGCATGATGAGCCACGTGATCAGTGCAGGATCAATTACGTGATCAGTGCATGATCAGTCACATGACCAGTACATGGTTGCTACATGATCATTGCATGATCAGCCACGTTAGCAGAGCATGATAGCCACGTGATCAGTGCATGATCAGTCACGTGATCAGTACATGATCAGTCACGTGAACAGTGCATGATCATTTACGTGATCTGTGCATGATCAGTCACGTGACCAGTAAAAGGTATCTACGTGATCATTGCATGACCAGCCACGTGAGCAGTGCATGATAGCCACGTGATGTGTGCATGATCAGTTACGTGAGCAGAGTATGATCAGCCATGTGATCAGTGCATGAGTGCCACGTGATCAGTGCATGATCAGTCACGTGACAGGTGTGTGATCAGCCACGTGAACACTGCATGTTCAGTCACGTGATCAGTGCATGATAGCCACGTGATCAGTGCATGATCAGTTACGTGAGCAGTGTGTGATCAGCCACGTGATCAGTGAATGTTCAGCCACGTGATCAGTGCATGATAGCCACGTGATCAGTGCATGATAGCCACGTGATCAGTGCATGATCAGTTACGTGAGCAGTGTGTGATCAGCCACGTGATCAGTGAATGTTCAGCCACGTGATCAGTGCATGATAGCCACGTGATCAGTGCATGATCAGTTACGTGAGCAGTGTGTGATCAGCCACGTGATCAGTGAATGTTCAGCCACGTGATCAGTGCATGATAGCCACGTGATCAGTGCATGATAGCCACGTGATCAGTGCATGATCAGTTACGTGAGCAGTGTATGATCAGCCACGTGAGCAGTGCATGGTCAGACACGTGAACAGTGTATGATCAGCCACGTGATCAGTGCATGATATCCAAGTGATCAGTGCATGATCAATCACGTGATCAGTGTATGATCAGCCACGTGATCATTACATGCTCAGTCACGTGATCAGGGCCTGCTGAGCTGCGTGACTACTGTCTGCTCATCTGCTTGACAATTTCCAGCTGAGCTGCACAATTCCTGCCTGTCATCTGCTTGACAATTGCCAGCTGTGCTGCGTAATTCCTACCTGCTCAGCTGCTTGATTATTGCCAGCTGAGCAGCATGATTCTTCACAGCTGAGTTCCATGATTATTGCCTGCTGACTGTTTGATTCGTGCCTACTCAGCTCTTTGTTTATTGCCTCCAGAGGCACATGATCAGTGTATGATAGCAAACATGATCAGCGCATGATCAGTCACATGATCAGCGCCATTAAGTCACGTGATCACTACATGATAGTCATGTGATCAGTCCATGCTCAGTCACGGTATCAGTGCATGATCAGCCAGGTGATCAGTGCATGATAGCTACGTGATCAGTGCAAGATCAGTCACGTGAACAGTGCATGATCAGTCACGTGATCAGTGTATGATCAGCCAGGTGATCAGTGCATGATCAATTACGTGATCAGTGCATGATCAGTCACGTGACCAGTACATGGTAGCTATGTGATCATTGTATGATCAGCCACGTAAGCAGTGTATGATAGTCAGGTGATCAGTGCATGATCAGTCCCGTGATTAGTGCATGATCAATTACGTTACCATTGCATGATCAGTCATGTGACCAGTACATTTTAGCTACGTGATCATTGCAGGATCAGCCACGTGAGCACTGCATGATAGACACGTGATCAGTGCATGATCAGCTACGTGAGCAGTGTATGATCAGCCACGTGATCAGTGCATGATCAGACACGTGAACAGTGTATAATCAGCCACGTGATCAGTGCATGATACCTACGTGATCACTTCATGATTAATCACGTGATCTGTGCATGACAGGCACATAATCAGTGCATGATATCCACGTGATCAGTGAATTATAGCCACGAGATCAGTTCATGGTTAGTCACGTGATCTGTGCATGACCAGGCACGTGAACAGTGTATGATCAGCCACGTGATCAGTGCATTATAGCCACGTGATCATTGCATGATCAGTCAAGTGATCAGTGCGTGAACAGTCACGTGATTAGTGCATGATGAGCCACGTGATCAGTGCAGGATCAATTACGTGATCAGTGCATGATCAGTCACATGACCAGTACATGGTTGCTACATGATCATTGCATGATCAGCCACGTTAGCAGAGCATGATAGCCACGTGATCAGTGCATGATCAGTCACGTGATCAGTACATGATCAGTCACGTGAACAGTGCATGATCATTTACGTGATCTGTGCATGATCAGTCACGTGACCAGTAAAAGGTATCTACGTGATCATTGCATGACCAGCCACGTGAGCAGTGCATGATAGCCACGTGATGTGTGCATGATCAGTTACGTGAGCAGAGTATGATCAGCCATGTGATCAGTGCATGAGTGCCACGTGATCAGTGCATGATCAGTCACGTGACAGGTGTGTGATCAGCCACGTGAACACTGCATGTTCAGTCACGTGATCAGTGCATGATAGCCACGTGATCAGTGCATGATCAGTTACGTGAGCAGTGTGTGATCAGCCACGTGATCAGTGAATGTTCAGCCACGTGATCAGTGCATGATAGCCACGTGATCAGTGCATGATAGCCACGTGATCAGTGCATGATCAGTTACGTGAGCAGTGTGTGATCAGCCACGTGATCAGTGAATGTTCAGCCACGTGATCAGTGCATGATAGCCACGTGATCAGTGCATGATCAGTTACGTGAGCAGTGTGTGATCAGCCACGTGATCAGTGAATGTTCAGCCACGTGATCAGTGCATGATAGCCACGTGATCAGTGCATGATAGCCACGTGATCAGTGCATGATCAGTTACGTGAGCAGTGTATGATCAGCCACGTGAGCAGTGCATGGTCAGACACGTGAACAGTGTATGATCAGCCACGTGATCAGTGCATGATATCCAAGTGATCAGTGCATGATCAATCACGTGATCAGTGTATGATCAGCCACGTGATCATTACATGCTCAGTCACGTGATCAGGGCCTGCTGAGCTGCGTGACTACTGTCTGCTCATCTGCTTGACAATTTCCAGCTGAGCTGCACAATTCCTGCCTGTCATCTGCTTGACAATTGCCAGCTGTGCTGCGTAATTCCTACCTGCTCAGCTGCTTGATTATTGCCAGCTGAGCAGCATGATTCTTCACAGCTGAGTTCCATGATTATTGCCTGCTGACTGTTTGATTCGTGCCTACTCAGCTCTTTGTTTATTGCCTCCAGAGGCACATGATCAGTGTATGATAGCAAACATGATCAGCGCATGATCAGTCACATGATCAGCGCCATTAAGTCACGTGATCACTACATGATAGTCATGTGATCAGTCCATGCTCAGTCACGGTATCAGTGCATGATCAGCCAGGTGATCAGTGCATGATAGCTACGTGATCAGTGCAAGATCAGTCACGTGAACAGTGCATGATCAGTCACGTGATCAGTGTATGATCAGCCAGGTGATCAGTGCATGATCAATTACGTGATCAGTGCATGATCAGTCACGTGACCAGTACATGGTAGCTATGTGATCATTGTATGATCAGCCACGTAAGCAGTGTATGATAGTCAGGTGATCAGTGCATGATCAGTCCCGTGATTAGTGCATGATCAATTACGTTACCATTGCATGATCAGTCATGTGACCAGTACATTTTAGCTACGTGATCATTGCAGGATCAGCCACGTGAGCACTGCATGATAGACACGTGATCAGTGCATGATCAGCTACGTGAGCAGTGTATGATCAGCCACGTGATCAGTGCATGATCAGACACGTGAACAGTGTATAATCAGCCACATGATCAGTGCATGATACCTACGTGATCACTTCATGATTAATCACGTGATCTGTGCATGACAGGCACATAATCAGTGCATGATATCCACGTGATCAGTGAATTATAGCCACGAGATCAGTTCATGGTTAGTCACGTGATCTGTGCATGACCAGGCACGTGAACAGTGTATGATCAGCCACGTGATCAGTGCATTATAGCCACGTGATCATTGCATGATCAGTCAAGTGATCAGTGCGTGAACAGTCACGTGATTAGTGCATGATGAGCCACGTGATCAGTGCAGGATCAATTACGTGATCAGTGCATGATCAGTCACATGACCAGTACATGGTTGCTACATGATCATTGCATGATCAGCCACGTTAGCAGAGCATGATAGCCACGTGATCAGTGCATGATCAGTCACGTGATCAGTACATGATCAGTCACGTGAACAGTGCATGATCATTTACGTGATCTGTGCATGATCAGTCACGTGACCAGTAAAAGGTATCTACGTGACCATTGCATGACCAGCCACGTGAGCAGTGCATGATAGCCACGTGATGTGTGCATGATCAGTTACGTGAGCAGAGTATGATCAGCCATGTGATCAGTGCATGAGTGCCACGTGATCAGTGCATGATCAGTCACGTGACAGGTGTGTGATCAGCCACGTGAACATTGCATGTTCAGTCACGTGATCAGTGCATGATAGCCACGTGATCAGTGCATGATCAGTTACGTGAGCAGTGTATGATCAGCCACGTGAGCAGTGCATGGTCAGACACGTGAACAGTGTATGATCAGCCACGTGATCAGTGCATGATATCCAAGTGATCAGTGCATGATCAATCACGTGATCAGTGTATGATCAGCCACGTGATCATTACATGCTCAGTCACGTGATCAGGGCCTGCTGAGCTGCGTGACTACTGTCTGCTCATCTGCTTGACAATTTCCAGCTGAACTGCACAATTCCTGCCTGTCATCTGCTTGACAATTGCCAGCTGTGCTGCGTAATTCCTACCTGCTCAGCTGCTTGATTATTGCCAGCTGAGCAGCATGATTCTTCACAGCTGAGTTCCATGATTATTGCCTGCTGACTGTTTGATTCGTGCCTACTCAGCTCTTTGTTTATTGCCTCCAGAGGCACATGATCAGTGTATGATAGCAAACATGATCAGCGCATGATCAGTCACATGATCAGCGCCATTAAGCCACGTGATCACTACATGATAGTCATGTGATCAGTCCATGCTCAGTCACGGTATCAGTGCATGATCAGCCAGGTGATCAGTGCATGATAGCTACGTGATCAGTGCAAGATCAGTCACGTGAACAGTGCATGATCAGTCACGTGATCAGTGTATGATCAGCCAGGTGATCAGTGCATGATCAATTACGTGATCAGTGCATGATCAGTCACGTGACCAGTACATGGTAGCTATGTGATCATTGTATGATCAGCCACGTAAGCAGTGTATGATAGTCAGGTGATCAGTGCATGATCAGTCCCGTGATTAGTGCATGATCAATTACGTTACCATTGCACGATCAGTCATGTGACCAGTACATTTTAGCTACGTGATCATTGCAGGATCAGCCACGTGAGCACTGCATGATAGACACGTGATCAGTGCATGATCAGCTACGTGAGCAGTGTATGATCAGCCACGTGATCAGTGCATGATCAGACACGTGAACAGTGTATAATCAGCCACGTGATCAGTGCATGATACCTACGTGATCACTTCATGATTAATCACGTGATCTGTGCATGACAGGCACATAATCAGTGCATGATATCCACGTGATCAGTGAATTATAGCCACGAGATCAGTTCATGGTTAGTCACGTGATCTGTGCATGACCAGGCACGTGAACAGTGTATGATCAGCCACGTGATCAGTGCATTATAGCCACGTGATCATTGCATGATCAGTCAAGTGATCAGTGCGTGAACAGTCACGTGATTAGTGCATGATGAGCCACGTGATCAGTGCAGGATCAATTACGTGATCAGTGCATGATCAGTCACATGACCAGTACATGGTTGCTACATGATCATTGCATGATCAGCCACGTTAGCAGAGCATGATAGCCACGTGATCAGTGCATGATCAGTCACGTGATCAGTACATGATCAGTCACGTGAACAGTGCATGATCATTTACGTGATCTGTGCATGATCAGTCACGTGACCAGTAAAAGTTATCTACGTGACCATTGCATGACCAGCCACGTGAGCAGTGCATGATAGCCACGTGATGTGTGCATGATCAGTTACGTGAGCAGAGTATGATCAGCCATGTGATCAGTGCATGAGTGCCACGTGATCCGTGCATGATCAGTTACGTGAGCAGTGTGTGTTCAGCCACGTGATCAGTGAATGTTCAGCCACGTGATCAGTGCATGATCAGTCACGTGACAGGTGTGTGATCAGCCACGTGAACATTGCATGTTCAGCCACGTGATCAGTGCATGATCAGTTACGTGAGCAGTGTGTGATCTGCCACGTGATCAGTGAATGTTCAGCCACGTGATCAGTGCATGATAGCCACGTGATCAGTGCATGATAGCCACGTGATCAGTGCATGATCAGTTACGTGAGCAGTGTATGATCAGCCACGTGAGCAGTGCATGGTCAGACACGTGAACAGTGTATGATCAGCCACGTGATCAGTGCATGATATCCAAGTGATCAGTGCATGATCAATCACGTGATCAGTGTATGATCAGCCACGTGATCATTACATGCTCAGTCACGTGATCAGGGCCTGCTGAGCTGCGTGACTACTGTCTGCTCATCTGCTTGACAATTTCCAGCTGAGCTGCACAATTCCTGCCTGTCATCTGCTTGACAATTGCCAGCTGTGCTGCGTAATTCCTACCTGCTCAGCTGCTTGATTATTGCCAGCTGAGCAGCATGATTCTTCACAGCTGAGTTCCATGATTATTGCCTGCTGACTGTTTGATTCGTGCCTACTCAGCTCTTTGTTTATTGCCTCCAGAGGCACATGATCAGTGTATGATAGCAAACATGATCAGCGCATGATCAGTCACATGATCAGCGCCATTAAGTCACGTGATCACTACATGATAGTCATGTGATCAGTCCATGCTCAGTCACGGTATCAGTGCATGATCAGCCAGGTGATCAGTGCATGATAGCTACGTGATCAGTGCAAGATCAGTCACGTGAACAGTGCATGATCAGTCACGTGATCAGTGTATGATCAGCCAGGTGATCAGTGCATGATCAATTACGTGATCAGTGCATGATCAGTCACGTGACCAGTACATGGTAGCTATGTGATCATTGTATGATCAGCCACGTAAGCAGTGTATGATAGTCAGGTGATCAGTGCATGATCAGTCCCGTGATTAGTGCATGATCAATTACGTTACCATTGCATGATCAGTCATGTGACCAGTACATTTTAGCTACGTGATCATTGCAGGATCAGCCACGTGAGCACTGCATGATAGACACGTGATCAGTGCATGATCAGCTACGTGAGCAGTGTATGATCAGCCACGTGATCAGTGCATGATCAGACACGTGAACAGTGTATAATCAGCCACGTGATCAGTGCATGATACCTACGTGATCACTTCATGATTAATCACGTGATCTGTGCATGACAGGCACATAATCAGTGCATGATATCCACGTGATCAGTGAATTATAGCCACGAGATCAGTTCATGGTTAGTCACGTGATCTGTGCATGACCAGGCACGTGAACAGTGTATGATCAGCCACGTGATCAGTGCATTATAGCCACGTGATCATTGCATGATCAGTCAAGTGATCAGTGCGTGAACAGTCACGTGATTAGTGCATGATGAGCCACGTGATCAGTGCAGGATCAATTACGTGATCAGTGCATGATCAGTCACATGACCAGTACATGGTTGCTACATGATCATTGCATGATCAGCCACGTTAGCAGAGCATGATAGCCACGTGATCAGTGCATGATCAGTCACGTGATCAGTACATGATCAGTCACGTGAACAGTGCATGATCATTTACGTGATCTGTGCATGATCAGTCACGTGACCAGTAAAAGGTATCTACGTGATCATTGCATGACCAGCCACGTGAGCAGTGCATGATAGCCACGTGATGTGTGCATGATCAGTTACGTGAGCAGAGTATGATCAGCCATGTGATCAGTGCATGAGTGCCACGTGATCAGTGCATGATCAGTCACGTGACAGGTGTGTGATCAGCCACGTGAACATTGCATGTTCAGTCACGTGATCAGTGAATGATAGCCACGTGATGTGTGCATGATCAGTTACGTGAGCAGAGTATGATCAGCCATGTGATCAGTGCATGAGTGCCACGTGATCCGTGCATGATCAGTTACGTGAGCAGTGTGTGATCAGCCACGTGATCAGTGAATGTTCAGCCACGTGATCAGTGCATGATCAGTCACGTGACAGGTGTGTGATCAGCCACGTGAACATTGCATGTTCAGCCACGTGATCAGTGCATGATCAGTTACGTGAGCAGTGTGTGATCTGCCACGTGATCAGTGAATGTTCAGCCACGTGATCAGTGCATGATAGCCACGTGATCAGTGCATGATAGCCACGTGATCAGTGCATGATCAGTTACGTGAGCAGTGTATGATCAGCCACGTGAGCAGTGCATGGTCAGACACGTGAACAGTGTATGATCAGCCACGTGATCAGTGCATGATATCCAAGTGATCAGTGCATGATCAATCACGTGATCAGTGTATGATCAGCCACGTGATCATTACATGCTCAGTCACGTGATCAGGGCCTGCTGAGCTGCGTGACTACTGTCTGCTCATCTGCTTGACAATTTCCAGGTGAGCTGCACAATTCCTGCCTGTCATCTGCTTGACAATTGCCAGCTGTGCTGCGTAATTCCTACCTGCTCAGCTGCTTGATTATTGCCAGCTGAGCAGCATGATTCTTCACAGCTGAGTTCCATGATTATTGCCTGCTGACTGTTTGATTCGTGCCTACTCAGCTCTTTGTTTATTGCCTCCAGAGGCACATGATCAGTGTATGATAGCAAACATGATCAGCGCATGATCAGTCACATGATCAGCGCCATTAAGTCACGTGATCACTACATGATAGTCATGTGATCAGTCCATGCTCAGTCACGGTATCAGTGCATGATCAGCCAGGTGATCAGTGCATGATAGCTACGTGATCAGTGCAAGATCAGTCACGTGAACAGTGCATGATCAGTCACGTGATCAGTGTATGATCAGCCAGGTGATCAGTGCATGATCAGTCACGTGACCAGTACATGGTAGCTATGTGATCATTGTATGATCAGCCACGTAAGCAGTGTATGATAGTCAGGTGATCAGTGCATGATCAGTCCCGTGATTAGTGCATGATCAATTACATTACCATTGCATGATCAGTCATGTGACCAGTACATTTTAGCTACGTGATCATTGCAGGATCAGCCACGTGAGCACTGCATGATAGACACGTGATCAGTGCATGATCAGCTACGTGAGCAGTGTATGATCAGCCACGTGATCAGTGCATGATCAGACACGTGAACAGTGTATAATCAGCCACATGATCAGTGCATGATACCTACGTGATCACTTCATGATTAATCACGTGATCTGTGCATGACAGGCACATAATCAGTGCATGATATCCACGTGATCAGTGAATTATAGCCACGAGATCAGTTCATGGTTAGTCACGTGATCTGTGCATGACCAGGCACGTGAACAGTGTATGATCAGCCACGTGATCAGTGCATTATAGCCACGTGATCATTGCATGATCAGTCAAGTGATCAGTGCGTGAACAGTCACGTGATTAGTGCATGATGAGCCACGTGATCAGTGCAGGATCAATTACGTGATCAGTGCATGATCAGTCACATGACCAGTACATGGTTGCTACATGATCATTGCATGATCAGCCACGTTAGCAGAGCATGATAGCCACGTGATCAGTGCATGATCAGTCACGTGATCAGTACATGATCAGTCACGTGAACAGTGCATGATCATTTACGTGATCTGTGCATGATCAGTCACGTGACCAGTAAAAGGTATCTACGTGACCATTGCATGACCAGCCACGTGAGCAGTGCATGATAGCCACGTGATGTGTGCATGATCAGTTACGTGAGCAGAGTATGATCAGCCATGTGATCAGTGCATGAGTGCCACGTGATCAGTGCATGATCAGTCACGTGACAGGTGTGTGATCAGCCACGTGAACATTGCATGTTCAGTCACGTGATCAGTGCATGATAGCCACGTGATCAGTGCATGATCAGTTACGTGAGCAGTGTATGATCAGCCACGTGAGCAGTGCATGGTCAGACACGTGAACAGTGTATGATCAGCCACGTGATCAGTGCATGATATCCAAGTGATCAGTGCATGATCAATCACGTGATCAGTGTATGATCAGCCACGTGATCATTACATGCTCAGTCACGTGATCAGGGCCTGCTGAGCTGCGTGACTACTGTCTGCTCATCTGCTTGACAATTTCCAGCTGAACTGCACAATTCCTGCCTGTCATCTGCTTGACAATTGCCAGCTGTGCTGCGTAATTCCTACCTGCTCAGCTGCTTGATTATTGCCAGCTGAGCAGCATGATTCTTCACAGCTGAGTTCCATGATTATTGCCTGCTGACTGTTTGATTCGTGCCTACTCAGCTCTTTGTTTATTGCCTCCAGAGGCACATGATCAGTGTATGATAGCAAACATGATCAGCGCATGATCAGTCACATGATCAGTGCCATTAAGCCACGTGATCACTACATGATAGTCATGTGATCAGTCCATGCTCAGTCACGGTATCAGTGCATGATCAGCCAGGTGATCAGTGCATGATAGCTACGTGATCAGTGCAAGATCAGTCACGTGAACAGTGCATGATCAGTCACGTGATCAGTGTATGATCAGCCAGGTGATCAGTGCATGATCAATTACGTGATCAGTGCATGATCAGTCACGTGACCAGTACATGGTAGCTATGTGATCATTGTATGATCAGCCACGTAAGCAGTGTATGATAGTCAGGTGATCAGTGCATGATCAGTCCCGTGATTAGTGCATGATCAATTACGTTACCATTGCACGATCAGTCATGTGACCAGTACATTTTAGCTACGTGATCATTGCAGGATCAGCCACGTGAGCACTGCATGATAGACACGTGATCAGTGCATGATCAGCTATGTGAGCAGTGTATGATCAGCCACGTGATCAGTGCATGATCAGACACGTGAACAGTGTATAATCAGCCACGTGATCAGTGCATGATACCTACGTGATCACTTCATGATTAATCACGTGATCTGTGCATGACAGGCACATAATCAGTGCATGATATCCACGTGATCAGTGAATTATAGCCACGAGATCAGTTCATGGTTAGTCACGTGATCTGTGCATGACCAGGCACGTGAACAGTGTATGATCAGCCACGTGATCAGTGCATTATAGCCACGTGATCATTGCATGATCAGTCAAGTGATCAGTGCGTGAACAGTCACGTGATTAGTGCATGATGAGCCACGTGATCAGTGCAGGATCAATTACGTGATCAGTGCATGATCAGTCACATGACCAGTACATGGTTGCTACATGATCATTGCATGATCAGCCACGTTAGCAGAGCATGATAGCCACGTGATCAGTGCATGATCAGTCACGTGATCAGTACATGATCAGTCACGTGAACAGTGCATGATCATTTACGTGATCTGTGCATGATCAGTCACGTGACCAGTAAAAGGTATCTACGTGATCATTGCATGACCAGCCACGTGAGCAGTGCATGATAGCCACGTGATGTGTGCATGATCAGTTACGTGAGCAGAGTATGATCAGCCATGTGATCAGTGCATGAGTGCCACGTGATCAGTGCATGATCAGTCACGTGACAGGTGTGTGATCAGCCACGTGAACACTGCATGTTCAGCCACGTGATCAGTGCATGATAGCCACGTGATCAGTGCATGATCAGTTACGTGAGCAGTGTGTGATCAGCCACGTGATCAGTGAATGTTCAGCCACGTGATCAGTGCATGATAGCCACGTGATCAGTGCATGATCAGTTACGTGAGCAGTGTTTCATCAGCCATGTGATCAGTGAATGTTCAGCCATGTGATCAGTGCATGATAGCCACGTGATCAGTGCATGATCAGTTACGTGAGCAGGGTATGATCAGCCACGTGAGCAGTGCATGGTCAGACACGTGAACAGTGTATGATCAGCCACGTGATCAGTGCATGATATCCAAGTGATCAGTGCATGATCAATCACGTGATCAGTGTATGATCAGCCACGTGATCATTACATGCTCAGTCACGTGATCAGGGCCTGCTGAGCTGCGTGACTACTGTCTGCTCATCTACTTGACAATTTCCAGCTGAGCTGCACAATTCCTGCCTGTCATCTGCTTGACAATTGCCAGCTGTGCTGCGTAATTCCTACCTGCTCAGCTGCTTGATTATTGCCAGCTGAGCAGCATGATTCTTCACAGCTGAGTTCCATGATTATTGCCTGCTGACTGTTTGATTCGTGCCTACTCAGCTCTTTGTTTATTATCTCCAGAGGCACATGATCAGTGTATGATAGCAAACATGATCAGCGCATGATCAGTCACATGATCAGCGCCATTAAGTCACGTGATCACTACATGATAGTCATGTGATCAGTCCATGCTCAGTCACGGTATCAGTGCATGATCAGCCAGGTGATCAGTGCATGATAGCTACGTGATCAGTGCAAGATCAGTCACGTGAACAGTGCATGATCAGTCACGTGATCAGTGTATGATCAGCCAGGTGATCAGTGCATGATCAATTACGTGATCAGTGCATGATCAGTCACGTGACCAGTACATGGTAGCTATGTGATCATTGTATGATCAGCCACGTAAGCAGTGTATGATAGTCAGGTGATCAGTGCATGATCAGTCCCGTGATTAGTGCATGATCAATTACGTTACCATTGCATGATCAGTCATGTGACCAGTACATTTTAGCTACGTGATCATTGCAGGATCAGCCACGTGAGCACTGCATGATAGACACGTGATCAGTGCATGATCAGCTACGTGAGCAGTGTATGATCAGCCACGTGATCAGTGCATGATCAGACACGTGAACAGTGTATAATCAGCCACGTGATCAGTGCATGATACCTACGTGATCACTTCATGATTAATCACGTGATCTGTGCATGACAGGCACATAATCAGTGCATGATATCCACGTGATCAGTGAATTATAGCCACGAGATCAGTTCATGGTTAGTCACGTGATCTGTGCATGACCAGGCACGTGAACAGTGTATGATCAGCCACGTGATCAGTGCATTATAGCCACGTGATCATTGCATGATCAGTCAAGTGATCAGTGCGTGAACAGTCACGTGATTAGTGCATGATGAGCCACGTGATCAGTGCAGGATCAATTACGTGATCAGTGCATGATCAGTCACATGACCAGTACATGGTTGCTACATGATCATTGCATGATCAGCCACGTTAGCAGAGCATGATAGCCACGTGATCAGTGCATGATCAGTCACGTGATCAGTACATGATCAGTCACGTGAACAGTGCATGATCATTTACGTGATCTGTGCATGATCAGTCACGTGACCAGTAAAAGGTATCTACGTGATCATTGCATGACCAGCCACGTGAGCAGTGCATGATAGCCACGTGATGTGTGCATGATCAGTTACGTGAGCAGAGTATGATCAGCCATGTGATCAGTGCATGAGTGCCACGTGATCAGTGCATGATCAGTCACGTGACAGGTGTGTGATCAGCCACGTGAACACTGCATGTTCAGTCACGTGATCAGTGCATGATAGCCACGTGATCAGTGCATGATCAGTTACGTGAGCAGTGTGTGATCAGCCACGTGATCAGTGAATGTTCAGCCACGTGATCAGTGCATGATAGCCACGTGATCAGTGCATGAGTGCCACGTGATCAGTGCATGATCAGTCACGTGACAGGTGTGTGATCAGCCACGTGAACATTGCATGTTCAGTCACGTGATCAGTGAATGATAGCCACGTGATGTGTGCATGATCAGTTACGTGAGCAGAGTATGATCAGCCATGTGATCAGTGCATGAGTGCCACGTGATCCGTGCATGATCAGTTACGTGAGCAGTGTGTGATCAGCCACGTGATCAGTGAATGTTCAGCCACGTGATCAGTGCATGATCAGTCACGTGACAGGTGTGTGATCAGCCACGTGAACATTGCATGTTCAGCCACGTGATCAGTGCATGATCAGTTACGTGAGCAGTGTGTGATCTGCCACGTGATCAGTGAATGTTCAGCCACGTGATCAGTGCATGATAGCCACGTGATCAGTGCATGATAGCCACGTGATCAGTGCATGATCAGTTACGTGAGCAGTGTATGATCAGCCACGTGAGCAGTGCATGGTCAGACACGTGAACAGTGTATGATCAGCCACGTGATCAGTGCATGATATCCAAGTGATCAGTGCATGATCAATCACGTGATCAGTGTATGATCAGCCACGTGATCATTACATGCTCAGTCACGTGATCAGGGCCTGCTGAGCTGCGTGACTACTGTCTGCTCATCTGCTTGACAATTTCCAGCTGAGCTGCACAATTCCTGCCTGTCATCTGCTTGACAATTGCCAGCTGTGCTGCGTAATTCCTACCTGCTCAGCTGCTTGATTATTGCCAGCTGAGCAGCATGATTCTTCACAGCTGAGTTCCATGATTATTGCCTGCTGACTGTTTGATTCGTGCCTACTCAGCTCTTTGTTTATTGCCTCCAGAGGCACATGATCAGTGTATGATAGCAAACATGATCAGCGCATGATCAGTCACATGATCAGCGCCATTAAGTCACGTGATCACTACATGATAGTCATGTGATCAGTCCATGCTCAGTCACGGTATCAGTGCATGATCAGCCAGGTGATCAGTGCATGATAGCTACGTGATCAGTGCAAGATCAGTCACGTGAACAGTGCATGATCAGTCACGTGATCAGTGTATGATCAGCCAGGTGATCAGTGCATGATCAATTACGTGATCAGTGCATGATCAGTCACGTGACCAGTACATGGTAGCTATGTGATCATTGTATGATCAGCCACGTAAGCAGTGTATGATAGTCAGGTGATCAGTGCATGATCAGTCCCGTGATTAGTGCATGATCAATTACGTTACCATTGCATGATCAGTCATGTGACCAGTACATTTTAGCTACGTGATCATTGCAGGATCAGCCACGTGAGCACTGCATGATAGACACGTGATCAGTGCATGATCAGCTACGTGAGCAGTGTATGATCAGCCACGTGATCAGTGCATGATCAGACACGTGAACAGTGTATAATCAGCCACGTGATCAGTGCATGATACCTACGTGATCACTTCATGATTAATCACGTGATCTGTGCATGACAGGCACATAATCAGTGCATGATATCCACGTGATCAGTGAATTATAGCCACGAGATCAGTTCATGGTTAGTCACGTGATCTGTGCATGACCAGGCACGTGAACAGTGTATGATCAGCCACGTGATCAGTGCATTATAGCCACGTGATCATTGCATGATCAGTCAAGTGATCAGTGCGTGAACAGTCACGTGATTAGTGCATGATGAGCCACGTGATCAGTGCAGGATCAATTACGTGATCAGTGCATGATCAGTCACATGACCAGTACATGGTTGCTACATGATCATTGCATGATCAGCCACGTTAGCAGAGCATGATAGCCACGTGATCAGTGCATGATCAGTCACGTGATCAGTACATGATCAGTCACGTGAACAGTGCATGATCATTTACGTGATCTGTGCATGATCAGTCACGTGACCAGTAAAAGGTATCTACGTGATCATTGCATGACCAGCCACGTGAGCAGTGCATGATAGCCACGTGATGTGTGCATGATCAGTTACGTGAGCAGAGTATGATCAGCCATGTGATCAGTGCATGAGTGCCACGTGATCAGTGCATGATCAGTCACGTGACAGGTGTGTGATCAGCCACGTGAACACTGCATGTTCAGTCACGTGATCAGTGCATGATAGCCACGTGATCAGTGCATGATCAGTTACGTGAGCAGTGTGTGATCAGCCACGTGATCAGTGAATGTTCAGCCACGTGATCAGTGCATGATAGCCACGTGATCAGTGCATGATAGCCACGTGATCAGTGCATGATCAGTTACGTGAGCAGTGTGTGATCAGCCACGTGATCAGTGAATGTTCAGCCACGTGATCAGTGCATGATAGCCACGTGATCAGTGCATGATCAGTTACGTGAGCAGTGTGTGATCAGCCACGTGATCAGTGAATGTTCAGCCACGTGATCAGTGCATGATAGCCACGTGATCAGTGCATGATAGCCACGTGATCAGTGCATGATCAGTTACGTGAGCAGTGTATGATCAGCCACGTGAGCAGTGCATGGTCAGACACGTGAACAGTGTATGATCAGCCACGTGATCAGTGCATGATATCCAAGTGATCAGTGCATGATCAATCACGTGATCAGTGTATGATCAGCCACGTGATCATTACATGCTCAGTCACGTGATCAGGGCCTGCTGAGCTGCGTGACTACTGTCTGCTCATCTGCTTGACAATTTCCAGCTGAGCTGCACAATTCCTGCCTGTCATCTGCTTGACAATTGCCAGCTGTGCTGCGTAATTCCTACCTGCTCAGCTGCTTGATTATTGCCAGCTGAGCAGCATGATTCTTCACAGCTGAGTTCCATGATTATTGCCTGCTGACTGTTTGATTCGTGCCTACTCAGCTCTTTGTTTATTGCCTCCAGAGGCACATGATCAGTGTATGATAGCAAACATGATCAGCGCATGATCAGTCACATGATCAGCGCCATTAAGTCACGTGATCACTACATGATAGTCATGTGATCAGTCCATGCTCAGTCACGGTATCAGTGCATGATCAGCCAGGTGATCAGTGCATGATAGCTACGTGATCAGTGCAAGATCAGTCACGTGAACAGTGCATGATCAGTCACGTGATCAGTGTATGATCAGCCAGGTGATCAGTGCATGATCAATTACGTGATCAGTGCATGATCAGTCACGTGACCAGTACATGGTAGCTATGTGATCATTGTATGATCAGCCACGTAAGCAGTGTATGATAGTCAGGTGATCAGTGCATGATCAGTCCCGTGATTAGTGCATGATCAATTACGTTACCATTGCATGATCAGTCATGTGACCAGTACATTTTAGCTACGTGATCATTGCAGGATCAGCCACGTGAGCACTGCATGATAGACACGTGATCAGTGCATGATCAGCTACGTGAGCAGTGTATGATCAGCCACGTGATCAGTGCATGATCA
Source organism: Bos taurus (assembly GCF_002263795.3). Classification (NCBI taxonomy): domain Eukaryota; kingdom Metazoa; phylum Chordata; class Mammalia; order Artiodactyla; family Bovidae; genus Bos; species Bos taurus. The sequence goes on along the minus strand of NW_020191882.1, from coordinate 4,284 downwards.
GACACGTGAACAGTGTATAATCAGCCACGTGATCAGTGCATGATACCTACGTGATCACTTCATGATTAATCACGTGATCTGTGCATGACAGGCACATAATCAGTGCATGATATCCACGTGATCAGTGAATTATAGCCACGAGATCAGTTCATGGTTAGTCACGTGATCTGTGCATGACCAGGCACGTGAACAGTGTATGATCAGCCACGTGATCAGTGCATTATAGCCACGTGATCATTGCATGATCAGTCAAGTGATCAGTGCGTGAACAGTCACGTGATTAGTGCATGATGAGCCACGTGATCAGTGCAGGATCAATTACGTGATCAGTGCATGATCAGTCACATGACCAGTACATGGTTGCTACATGATCATTGCATGATCAGCCACGTTAGCAGAGCATGATAGCCACGTGATCAGTGCATGATCAGTCACGTGATCAGTACATGATCAGTCACGTGAACAGTGCATGATCATTTACGTGATCTGTGCATGATCAGTCACGTGACCAGTAAAAGGTATCTACGTGACCATTGCATGACCAGCCACGTGAGCAGTGCATGATAGCCACGTGATGTGTGCATGATCAGTTACGTGAGCAGAGTATGATCAGCCATGTGATCAGTGCATGAGTGCCACGTGATCCGTGCATGATCAGTTACGTGAGCAGTGTGTGTTCAGCCACGTGATCAGTGAATGTTCAGCCACGTGATCAGTGCATGATCAGTCACGTGACAGGTGTGTGATCAGCCACGTGAACATTGCATGTTCAGCCACGTGATCAGTGCATGATCAGTTACGTGAGCAGTGTGTGATCTGCCACGTGATCAGTGAATGTTCAGCCACGTGATCAGTGCATGATAGCCACGTGATCAGTGCATGATAGCCACGTGATCAGTGCATGATCAGTTACGTGAGCAGTGTATGATCAGCCACGTGAGCAGTGCATGGTCAGACACGTGAACAGTGTATGATCAGCCACGTGATCAGTGCATGATATCCAAGTGATCAGTGCATGATCAATCACGTGATCAGTGTATGATCAGCCACGTGATCATTACATGCTCAGTCACGTGATCAGGGCCTGCTGAGCTGCGTGACTACTGTCTGCTCATCTGCTTGACAATTTCCAGCTGAGCTGCACAATTCCTGCCTGTCATCTGCTTGACAATTGCCAGCTGTGCTGCGTAATTCCTACCTGCTCAGCTGCTTGATTATTGCCAGCTGAGCAGCATGATTCTTCACAGCTGAGTTCCATGATTATTGCCTGCTGACTGTTTGATTCGTGCCTACTCAGCTCTTTGTTTATTGCCTCCAGAGGCACATGATCAGTGTATGATAGCAAACATGATCAGCGCATGATCAGTCACATGATCAGCGCCATTAAGTCACGTGATCACTACATGATAGTCATGTGATCAGTCCATGCTCAGTCACGGTATCAGTGCATGATCAGCCAGGTGATCAGTGCATGATAGCTACGTGATCAGTGCAAGATCAGTCACGTGAACAGTGCATGATCAGTCACGTGATCAGTGTATGATCAGCCAGGTGATCAGTGCATGATCAATTACGTGATCAGTGCATGATCAGTCACGTGACCAGTACATGGTAGCTATGTGATCATTGTATGATCAGCCACGTAAGCAGTGTATGATAGTCAGGTGATCAGTGCATGATCAGTCCCGTGATTAGTGCATGATCAATTACGTTACCATTGCATGATCAGTCATGTGACCAGTACATTTTAGCTACGTGATCATTGCAGGATCAGCCACGTGAGCACTGCATGATAGACACGTGATCAGTGCATGATCAGCTACGTGAGCAGTGTATGATCAGCCACGTGATCAGTGCATGATCAGACACGTGAACAGTGTATAATCAGCCACGTGATCAGTGCATGATACCTACGTGATCACTTCATGATTAATCACGTGATCTGTGCATGACAGGCACATAATCAGTGCATGATATCCACGTGATCAGTGAATTATAGCCACGAGATCAGTTCATGGTTAGTCACGTGATCTGTGCATGACCAGGCACGTGAACAGTGTATGATCAGCCACGTGATCAGTGCATTATAGCCACGTGATCATTGCATGATCAGTCAAGTGATCAGTGCGTGAACAGTCACGTGATTAGTGCATGATGAGCCACGTGATCAGTGCAGGATCAATTACGTGATCAGTGCATGATCAGTCACATGACCAGTACATGGTTGCTACATGATCATTGCATGATCAGCCACGTTAGCAGAGCATGATAGCCACGTGATCAGTGCATGATCAGTCACGTGATCAGTACATGATCAGTCACGTGAACAGTGCATGATCATTTACGTGATCTGTGCATGATCAGTCACGTGACCAGTAAAAGGTATCTACGTGATCATTGCATGACCAGCCACGTGAGCAGTGCATTGATAGCCACGTGATGTGTGCATGATCAGTTACGTGAGCAGAGTATGATCAGCCATGTGATCAGTGCATGAGTGCCACGTGATCAGTGCATGATCAGTCACGTGACAGGTGTGTGATCAGCCACTGAACATTGCATGTTCAGTCACGTGATCAGTGAATGATAGCCACGTGATGTGTGCATGATCAGTTACGTGAGCAGAGTATGATCAGCCATGTGATCAGTGCATGAGTGCCCACGTGATCCGTGCATGATCAGTTACGTGAGCAGTGTGTGATCAGCCACGTGATCAGTGAATGTTCAGCCACGTGATCAGTGCATGATCAGTCACGTGACAGGTGTGTGATCACCACGTGAACTTGCATGTTCAGCCACGTGATCAGTGCATGATAGACCACGTGATCAGTGCATGATAGCCACGTGATCAGTGCATGATCAGTTACCGTGATCAGTGCATGATAGCCCACGTGCATCGAGGTGCCAATGTATCAGTACGTGAGCAGTGTATGATCAGCCACGTGAGCAGTGATGGTCAGACACGTGAACAGTGTATGATCAGCCACAGTGATCAGTGCATGATATCCAAGTGATCAGTGCATGATCAATCACGTGATCAGTGTATGATCAGCCACGTGATCATTACATGCTCAGTCCACGTGATCAGGGCCTGCTGAGCTGCGTGACTACTGTCTGCTCATCTGCTTGACAATTTCCAGCTGAGCTGCACAATTCCTGCCTGTCATCTGCTTGACAATTGCCAGCTGTGCTGCGTAATTCCTACCTGCTCAGCTGCTTGATTATTGCCAGCTGAAGCAGCATGATTCTTCACAGCTGAGTTCCATGATTATTGCCTGCTGACTGTTTGATTCGTGCCTACTCAGCTCTTTGTTTATTGCCTCCAGAGGCACATGATCAGTGTATGATAGCAAACATGATCAGCGCATGATCAGTCACATGATCAGGCGCCATTAAGTCACGTGATCACTACATGATAGTCATGTGATCAGTCCATGCTCAGTCACGGTATCAGTGCATGATCAGCCAGGTGATCAGTGCATGATAGCTACGTGATCAGTTGCAAGATCAGTCACGTGAACAGTGGCATGATCAGTCACGTGATCAGTGTATGGATCAGCCAGGTGATCAGTGCATGATCAATTACGTGATCAGTGCATGATCAGTCACGTGACCAGTACATGGGTAGCTATGTGATCATTGTTGATCAAGCCACGTAAGCAGTGTATGATAGTCAGGTGATCAGTGCATGATCAGTCCCGTGATTAGTGCATGATCAATTTACGTTTTACCATTTGGCATGATCAGTCATGTGACCAGTACATTTTAGCTACGTGATCATTGCAGGATCAGCCACGTGAGCACTGCATGATAGACCCACGTGATCAGATGCATGATCAGCTACGTGAGCAGTGTATGATCAGCCACGTGATCAGTGCATGATCAGACACGTGAACAGTGTATAATCAGCCACATGATCAGTGCATGATACCTACGTGATCACTTCATGATTAATCACGTGATCTGTGCATGACAGGCACATAATCAGTGCATGATATCCACGTGATCAGTGAATTATAGCCACGAGATCAGTTCATGGTTAGTCACGTGATCTGTGCATGACCAGGCACGTGAACAGTGTATGATCAGCCACGTGATCAGTGCATTATAGCCACGTGATCATTGCATGATCAGTCAAGTGATCAGTGCGTGAACAGTCACGTGATTAGTGCATGATGAGCCACGTGATCAGTGCAGGATCAATTACGTGATCAGTGCATGATCAGTCACATGACCAGTACATGGTTGCTACATGATCATTGCATGATCAGCCACGTTAGCAGA